>NC_134692.1:73627923-73927923 GCF_050947455.1 Rhinoderma darwinii
AAAATAGACTGAACAATCACAATATAACATTATTTAAAGGCTGCAATACCTGTGAATCGCCACTACATGCGTTTCGAAGATTTACAGTGAGCAAGTAAAAATGAAGGGAAAGCCGCGGTTGTACGAGCGCTGCACCCTCTTCAAAACAGCTGATCAGCGGGGGTTCCCGGGAGTCAGACCCCGACCCATCAGCTATTGATGGCCTATCCTGAGGATATGCCATCAATTTTTACTGGCTGGAAAACCCCTTTAAAACTAACAAGGAGACTCCATTTATTAATTTAGCTCGCCCTAATAAGGCAATTATTCGGCAATTCTAAAGCAGAAAACCCATTGAGTGTATCTTCTCAAAGTTTAAACATTTTACAATACTGTAAACAACCGCTTACAGAACTGAGACTTATTTTTTGTTAATAGCCAAATACACTTACCAATGTGATAAAGTCCAATCCAATCAGTAGGATCAACTTCTTCCTTTATATCCCAGAAGATGATAAGTTCCTGAGAGTGCCCCAATACGTATTCATACATGCTGGCGGTCAGACTGGATCGACTGTCAGAAGTCAACAAGTCAGTGTCACTGTTGGCCCGCTGAAAGTTCAAGTTCTCGGTCATTGTGTTTTGAGATGCAAAACTTTGAAGATTCTCTGGACTTAAAGTATATCGTAGTTGAGGGTTACGCCTTCGAACAAATAGTAGATGATCCCGAGCAGTGGTGGCCATGATATATAGCTAACCCTCAGAGGTCTGCAAAGTCAAAACAAAAACTTACATAGTTAGTGCAGTTAAAAAAAAATATATGTTCATCAAGTTCAACCAAGGAATGGAAGAGAAGGCAGATGAAGGGAAGGGGATGGGTAAACGGATGCTAGTTACCCTATTGTTAATTCCTGAAGAAATTTTGAGGCAGATTTTTTTCTGCCTGCAAAATCCTCTGAGTGAACAGGGCCTAAGAGATGCGGTTGTATTCCCAGACAATCAATAATCCTTACTGCATGAAGACATCATACATTAGTAAGAAGTTCTGAAAATATTAGGTACAATTGAAGGCTGTAGAGCTATTCTTCGGGTAGGGCCGCGCTAAAAATGTCTGCAGGGAACTCAAACACATTAAGGGAAACAGAAATGGGGCACATATATGTAATTTCCCCCCAAAAAATGTTACATCTTTATTAATATTGTGCAGATAACGAAATAATCTTCTTATGCTACTGGTACTGTTCTAATAGCTGCACAACCAACTCACACTCTTATTTCAGCACATCACATTAGTCGTTACTACTCATGGCTGCCATCTAATGACCAGAGAGACTTATTTATGTCTAGGAAATGTCCAGGATATGTGCCTCAGGGTGTCCAATAAAACTCTTATATATTTGTTGGTTAAAACATCTATATACTCTGTTTTAAGGGTATGTTCACACAACCTATTTTCGGCCGTTTTTCGGGCCGAAAACTCCCGAAAAACGGCCAAAAATATCGGAAGCAGAACCCCTCCAAACATCTGCCCATTGATTTCAACGGGAAAACTGCGTTCTGTTCCGACGGAGCGTTTTTCGCAACTTTTTTTACACGTAAAAAAACGGCTGCAAAAAGAAGTGCAGGACACTTCTTGGGACGTTTTTGAAGCCGTTTTCCATAGACTCTAGTGAAAAAAGCTCCAAAAACTGCCGTAAAAAACGTGTGTGAACATACCCGAATAGTCATGTCCCAGACTGCTGGCTATATTGATTTCTATTGAAACCCAAGTAGAAACAAGTTACTTTATCCCTCAATGATATCACTTATGAACGGCACTATTCAGCATTCCTTGTTTTTCAGCAGGAAAGCTAAATTTTAGGGTAGGGGTCATTAACGGATCATTTTCATACTTTATAACACTTGTCTTTCCATGGAGGCTTGTCTCACTGTAACTTTAGGGGGAAAAGTGGTGGACCAAATGGGTGACCAAATGGGTGACCAGTTGACAGAAAAAGCATCCCCATGGGAGCCAATATTGCAAGAATTTGAAAGCAGAACTCTGGAACAACAATGTCTGCGTTCACAGGAAAAAAAAAAAAACTGCACAAAGTTTCTACAGATAAGGATTAACCCCTTCCCCCTTTGGCCACTTTTGACCTTCAGAACAGAGCCTCATTTTTCAAATCTGACATGTTTAACTTTATGTGGTAATAGCTTCGGAATGCTTTTACCTGTCCAAGCAATTCTGAGAATGTTTTCTCGTGACCCATTGGACTTTAGGTTACTGGCAAAATTTGCTCGATACAGTCAGTATTTAATTGTGAAAAACACAAAAAATAAAAAGCAAAAATTTGCATTTTTCTAAATTTAAATGTATCTGCTTGAAAGACAGGCAGTTAGTTATACCACACAAAATCGTTGCTAATTAACATACCCCATATGTCTACTTTAGATCGGCATCGTTTTTTGAACCTTCTTTTATTTTTCTAGGACATTACAAGGCTTATAATTTTAGCAGCAATTTCTCACATTTTCAAGAAAATTTCAAAAGGCAATTTTTGCAGGGGCCAGTTCAGTTCTGAAGTGACTGAGGGCCTTATATATTATAAACCCCCAATAAATCCCTCCATTTTAAAAACTTCACCCCTCAAAGTATTCAAAACAGCATTTAGAAAGTTTCTTAACCCTTTAAACGTTTCACAATTTACAAATTTCATTATTTATTTTTGCAGAAATTCATATTTAATCAATTTTTTTTGTAACACAGAAAGTTTTACCAGAGAAATGCAACTCAATATTTATTGCCCAGGTTCTGCAGATTTAGGAAATATCCCACATGTGGCCCTAGTGTTTTTAATGTACTGAAGCACAGGCCTCAGAAGCAAAGGAGCTCCTAGTGGATTTTGGGGTTTTCTTTTTATTAGAATATATTTTAGGCACCATGTCAAGTTTGAGTTCTTGCGGTGCCAAAACAGTGGAAATCCCCCAAAAGTGACCCCATTTGGGAAACTACACAGTCAAGGAAATTATCTAGGGGTACAGTGAGCATTTTGACCCCACAAGTTTATTGCAGGAATTATTGGAAGTAGGCTGTAAAAATTTAAATTTTTTCAAAGAAAATGTAGGTTAAGCAAATTTTTTTTAAATTTCCAAATGGACTAAAGGGGAAAAATCACCGAAAAATTTGTAAAGCAATTTGTCACAAGTAAAACATGTGGTCATAAACGGCTGTTTGGACACACGGCAGGGCTTAGAAGGGAAAGGGTGCTACTTGGCTTTTGGAGATCATATTTAGCAGGAATGGATTGCGAAGGTCATGTCCCATTTGCAAATCACCTGAAGGGACAAATCAGTGAACACACCCAAAAAGTGATTCTATTTAGGAATTTATCTAGGGGTGTAGTGAGCATTTTGACCCCACAGGTGTTTCATAGAATTTATTAGAGTTGGGAAGTGAAAATAAAAACAATCCCTTTTCTTCAATAAGACGTCGCTTTAGCTCAAAATTTTTCATTTTCTCAACAAATAAAGGAAAAAAAGAACATTTGTAAAGCAATTTTTCCAGAGTACGGCAATAGCCCATATGTAGACATAAACTGCTGTTTGGGCACATGGCAAGGATCAGAAGGGAAGGAGTGGCATTTGGCTTTTGGAGTGCAGATTTTGCTGGATTGGTTTCTGGGCGCTATGTCGCATTTGCAAAGCCCCTGTGGGACCAAAACAGTGGAAACCTCCCAGAAGTGACAACATTTTGGATACTACACCCCTCAAGGTATTCACCTAGGGGTGCAGTGAGCATGTTAACCCCGCAGGTGTTTTGCAGGTATTAGTGTGCACTTGAGTGAAAATGGGATTTTTTTCCATAGATATGCCAATATGTGGTCCCCAGCTTGTGCCACCATAACAAGATAGCTATATTATTATACTGTGTTTCCCGGTTTTAGAAACACCCTACATGTGGCCCTAATCTGTTGCCTGGACATTTGACAGGGCTCAGGAGTGAAAGAGTACCATGCGAAATTGAGGCCTAATTTGGTGATTTACAAAGTATTGGTTAACAAATGCAGAGGCTCTGATGTGAAATAATAAAAGAAACCCCTAAGAAGTGACCCCATTTTGGAAACTGCACCCCTCAAGGCATTTATTAAGGGGTATAGTGAGCATTTTCACCCTACAGAACTTTTCCATAAATGATTGCGCTGCGGATGGTGCAAAGTAAGAATTACAATTTTTGCCTAGATATGACATTTCAGTGGCAAATATGTCGTACCCAGCTTGTGCCACTGGAGACACACATCTCAGGGTTCTCCTGGGTATGGCGATGCCATATGTGTGGAAGTAAACTACTGCTTCGGCACGCTGTAGGGTTCAGAGGGGAGGGAGCACCATTTGGCTTTTGGAGCGTGGATTTGCTTGGTAGTAGTTTTGTTTGAGTATTGCTGGTGTTTCCGTTTATAATGTGGGGCATATGTAAGCTGGACAGAGTACATCAGGGGCATAGTCAGGTGGTATAATAATTGGGTTATTAAAAAACAGTAAAAGTAATCCATAGATGTGTTACGCGGTGACACAATCCTTTCTGCAGAGGCCAGTGTCGCACTGATAAATGTTCTTCCTTATCCCCCTTTGGTCCACACTCTGCACCTTTGCAGTTTCGGGAATTTTGCTGGGAAGTGTTGTCCTGGTATAATACGAGCACCCTTGCTTCCAGTCGATATGTTTGGGCCCTCCCCTTCCTGGTTCCCTACTTTTAGGGCCTTGATAATTCGCCTCTTGAAACAGAAGAAATGTTCCCCTCTGATCTGCGCAACTGCATATTTTTAATTTCCTGACTTATTGGAGCCTTAACTAATTTTATTTTTTCATAGACAGAATGGTATGGGGGCTGTTTTTTCTTGCATGATGAGCTATAGTTTTTATTAGTACCATTTTGGGGTAGATGCAACTTTTCGATCACTTTTTATCCTATTTTTTGGGAGGCAAGGTAACCAAAAAACAGCAATTCTGGCATAGTTTTGTAGTTTGTTTTTTTTATACAGCTTTCACCATGCGTTATAAACTACAGGTTAACTGTATTCTGAAAGTCAGTTCAATTCCGGCGATACCTAATTTATAGCACTTTTTTATGTTTTACAACTTTTTGCATAATAAAATTACTTTTGTAAAAAGATTGTATTCTTAAGTTGTGAGAACCATAACGTTTCAAATTTTTTCGTCGACTGAGCTGTATGAGGGCTTGTGTTTTGCGATGCGAGCTATAGTTTATATAGATACCATTTTTGCATATATGCAACTTTTTTGATCAGTTTTTAATCAAAATATTTGTAGGGCAAATTGACCAAAAAACAGAAATTCTGATATGGATTTTTAAGTTTTTTTTTTACGCTGTTCACCGCGTGGTATAAACAACATCATATTTTTATAGCTCAGGCCATTACGGTTTCGATTTTTTTCAATAATAAAGGACTTGATAAGGAAAAAAGGGCGATTGTGTTTGATTTTATTACAGTTTTTAAAACTTTAATTTGATACTTTTTTTTCAAGTCCCACTAGGGGACTTGAAGGTCCAACTGTCTGATTTTTTTTTATAATACATTGGACTACATATGTAGTGCAATGTATTAGATGTGTCAGTCATTCACTGACAGCAAGCAGATTAGGCTTCGCCTCCCAGCGGGGCCTAATCAGCTTCTGTAATGGCAGAGCAGGAGGCCATTGTTAGGCCTCCTGTTGCCATAGCAGCAGTTGGCAGGCCTGATTGAATGGCAGGGCTGCCGATCTGCTAGCAACCCCTAAGATGCAGCGATCTCTTGCGATCTCTGCATCTAAGGGGTTAATGGCAGGAATCGGAGTTGGCTCCAGTTCCTGCCGTTACAGGTAAATGTCAGCTGTAAACATACAGCTAACATCCACCGCTGATCACGACGGCTCAGCTCATGAGCCGGCGCCATCTTTCCGTCGGCTACAGAAGCCTTGACTTAAATGCAGCGATCGCTTTTGACCATTGCATTTAAGGGGTTCTTGGCGGGGATTGAAGCCAATTTCGGTCCCCGCCATTACAGTCGGCTGTTAGCTTTTGAGCCGCATTTTCGGACGTAATTCAGGGCTAAAACGCCCGAATTACGTCCGTAAATATTGCGTGTGAACCCAGCCTAACTCTTCTGAGAAGCTGATTTAACCCCTTAAGGACCAAGCCATTTTTCATTTCTTCGTTGTTGTTTTTCACTCCTCGTGTTCCAGGAGCCATAACTTTTTTTATTCCTCCGTCAATAGATTGGTGTGAGCGCTTATTGTTTGCGAGAGCAGTTGCATTTACTAATGGCACCATTTAAAGTACCATACAATGTACTGTGAAACTGAATATAAATTCTTTGCGGGCTGAATTTGGAAAAAACTGTGATGCCTACATTGTTTTTTGGTTTTCATTTTACGGCTTTCGCTGTGCGGTAAATATGACAACTTAACTTTATTCTGCGGCTCAATATGATTATGGTGATACCAAATGTATAATTTTTTTTATATTTTACTACTTTATAAAGAAAAAACCTTTTTGTTGAAAAAAAATAATGGTTTGTTTCACCACATTCTGAGGCCGGATTCAGACTGCGTACGCAAAAGGTACTTAACATCTCGGTGTGTCAGCCACGTATGATGCGTGGCTGCGCAATTTTCGCACAGCCGCCATCATTATGTCGCTCTGTTTGTATGTTTGTAAACAGAAAAGCACGTGGTGCTTTTCTGTTTTCATTCAGATTTACTGCTGTTGCGCGAATCACGCGCGTCACACAGACTTCAATGGGTGCGTGATGCGCGAACAATGCACAAATATAGTGAGGTTTACGTAGCGGACAAGCTACGTGAAACTCACGGACAGTCTGCACGGCCCCATAGACTAACATAGGTTCGTGCGAGGCGCGTGAAAATCACGCGCGTTGCATGGACGTATATCACGTTCGTCTGAATAAGCCCTGAGAGCAATAAACTTTATTTTTCTGTGGATTGAGCGGTGCGAGGGCTCATTTTTTGCGGGACGAGCTGTAGTTTTTATTGGTACCATTTTGTGGCACTTACAACTTTTTGATCACTTTTTATAACATTTTTTTGCACGCTAAGGTGACAAAAAAAACGGCAATTTTTGGCATTTTAAATGTGTTGTTTTTTACAGCGCTCGCCGTATTTTGTGGTATTTTGTAATAGTTCAGACTTTTAAGGACGCAGTGATACCAATTTTGTTTATTTTTTACATTACTTTAGGGGAGAAATGGGAAAATATGAGTTTAAATTTTTTTCATTTTTATTTTACTACTAATTACTTTTATTAAAGTTTTTTTTTATTTATTTTTTTACATATTTTATATATATATTAGTCCCGAGTGCAAGCTGTAAAACACAGCTGACACCCGCAGCGTATGGAGCGCATGTAACGTGATAATGTGTCAAGGGGTTAAACAACCAATACGGACACTTTTCCTATTGAACTAAATGGTGGGATGGCCACGCAATGGCACTCTCTATGCTTGCAATGAAAAAAAAAAGAACGTTGATACAAAAAAGTATATTGTAAAATTGCTTAACTTTTTATTATACAAAGAATACATGATGAGATAAAATTGCAAAAGGCCCTCACACGTATAGAACATTTGAATTCTGGAGCAAAACACAGCCCGAGAAGAAGAACAAGGTCATTTGTGTGTCACGATAAATGCAGGATTGCTTTCCACGGTACATACAGCCTCATATTTTACCTGCAGCCTCTCAACTCTATAAGACACTCTATTAAACATTTATTCTAAATACTTAGCTACTCATTGCCAAGCTTCTTCCAGAAAGCTGTGCACTCTTATGCTGACGATAGTCCTTCCTCCATCATCTAGAAGAATGTATATCTTATACGCCTAGAGAACCTTCACTTGGGGAAAGTATCAGACAAAATAATTAT
This sequence comes from Rhinoderma darwinii, assembly GCF_050947455.1. NCBI lineage: Eukaryota > Metazoa > Chordata > Amphibia > Anura > Rhinodermatidae > Rhinoderma > Rhinoderma darwinii. The sequence goes on from NC_134692.1 coordinate 73,635,824, forward strand.
AAAAAAAGCTAAATTTTAATGCACTTACTGAATTTCTTTTCCCATGCACAAAGATAAATACACAATCTAAGTATGTTAAGACCCCAGCTGAAAAAATATTTACAAAGAAATTCTTCCCGTGTATTGAAAGAATGAAAGGCAGTTAAAGCAAACCTATTGCATTGAAACTCTTATCCTTTCTAGCAGGAGAATTATTTTTCTCTGTAGTCCGTGTACTGCACATTTATTGCATTTTGTTAGGATGAGCTAATTTCTTTTTTCTTTTGTTTTTTATTAAAAGCAGGAGTATTTATATATAGTTTTGGGAGAAAATATTCAGTATAACTTGCATTTTATTCATTTAAAGGGACTGTGTCGCAAATTAAACCTTTTTTTTTAAGTGTCGTTACTTATTTCTATTATATTTTTTAAGTTTTTTGCTGTTTTTTTAATTTTTTTCCGTATGGTGGAAAGTATTAAAAATTAAATAATAATTTAACATGTTTTCCAATGTTGGCCACCAGGGGGAGCACTTCCCAGAATTACAGCAAGGTGAATAAGGCAACAATTACAGCAACCTGACTCACAGCTGCTGTAAATGTGGGAGGGAACCTCACCCCCCCTCTCACAAGCCAGGTAAAGGTATCTTCAAATTGCTAAGCAGTGTCCGGCAGCCATATTGGGTGTGATTCTGCAGCTGGAAGAAGTTATAGGACACACCAAAAGGCTAAGTGTATGTTCACACGCTCACTAAACAAAGAGAAAACCGCTCCTGATTTTCAGCCATTTTTTAATCAAACTCGCGTTTTTTAACGGCCGTTTTTGGAGCTGTTTTTCTATAAAGTCAATGAAAAACGGCTCCAAAAACGTCCCAAGAAGTGATGTGCACTTCATTTTGGTCGGGCGTCTTTTTACGCGCCTTTTTGGAAAACGACCACGTAAAAAACGCCCTGTCGGAACAGAACGCCGTATTTCCCATTGAAACCAATGGGCAGATGCTTGTAGGCGTTCTGCTTCCGATTTTTCAGCTGAAAACATTGTGTGAACATACCCTTAGGGTATGTGCACACGCTAACTGCATTTACGTCTGAAATGACGGAGCTGTTTTCAGGAGAAAACAGTTCCGTCATTTCAGACGTAATTGCTCGTACTCGCGTTTTGCGAGGCGTCAATTACGGCCGTAATTTGGAGCTGTTCTTCATTAAATTCAATGAAAAACGGCTCAAATTACGTCCCAAGAAGTGTCCTGCACTTCTTTGCCGAGGCTGTTATTTTACGCGCCGTCTTGACAGCGACGCGTAAAATTACAGGTCGTCGGCACACCCATTCAAATGAATGGGCAGATGTTTGCCGACGTATTGGAGCCGTCTTTTCAGGCGTAAATCGAGGCGTAAAACGCCTCGTTTACGCCTGAAAATAGGTCGTGTGAACCCAGCCTTAGAATGATGAAAGTGAAGTGAATGACTTTTCAGTTGACCGGTTCACACGGCGTGTATTTGACATGCTTTTTTTTTGCACATTTTACGTGCAAAAAAAACACATAAAAAACGCTTGATTACACTTGATTTTGCGTGTTTGGGGGATGTGTGTGTGTGTGTGTGTGTGTGGGGGTGCTCGCCGCTGATTCTTCAAAACAGCTGATAAGCGGCTATGAAGTATCAGCGGCGCCCGTGCACACTCCGCTCTGCCACACACCCACGGGAAAAGTCTTAAAGGGGTCGTCCAGGAAAACACGGTGCCGCACCTGTCCTCAGGTCGTGTGTGGTATTACAGCTCTGTCCTTTTCACTTCAATGGAGGTGAACTGCAATACCAGACACAACCTGAGGACAGGTGCGGCGCTGTGTCTCCAATCCGGACACCCCTTCTGTCCTGAGATGACCCGACGGGGGAGGCGGGTGTCAGAGCCACCCACCGCCATCACCGCAGACAGAACCACAACTACGGCATGAGGGCAGGGCTTGTCCTAAGTGCACTCTCTTGTTATGGACAGATTTATAGTCACATGAACCCCGTCTGATGAACCGGTAACCTAGGTCCGATCACATGACAGAGGGGATCACCAAAAACCCTGTGCACCCTCAGCCCGTCCATCCAGCCCTTTCCTGGTTATATCTGCGTCTGGGAAAGCTGGGTGACCACCATTACCCCTCATACTGGAGTGTATAGGGATGTGACAAATGAACCTCTCACACTCCAGTGGGAGGGGTAATGGTGGTCACCCAGCTTTCCCAGACCCCTGAACGGTAAATCTCTCTAGTTGTGCCGAGACTGTTTGGGAATGTGACTAATGAACCTCTCAGTCTCAGCACAACTAGAGAGATTTATCGTTCAGGGGTCTGGGAAAGCTGGGTGACCACCATTACCCCTCATACTGGAGTGTGTTTGGGGATGTGACTAATTAATCTCACACTCCAGTAGGAGGGGTAATGGTGGTCACCCAGCTTTCCCAGACCCCTGAACGGTAAATCTCTCTAGTTGTGCCGAGACTGTTTGGGGATGTGACTAATGAACCTCTCAGTCTCAGCACAATTAGAGAGATTTATCGTTCAGGGGTCTGGGAAAGCTGGGTGACCACCATTACTCCTCCTAGTGGAGTGTGTTTGGGGATGTGACTAATGAATCGCACACTCCAGTAGGAGGGGTAATGGTGGCCACACGGCTTTCCCAGACCCCTGAACGATAAATCTCTCTAATTGTGCTGAGACTGAGAGGTTCATTAGTCACATCCCCAAACAGTCTCTGCACAACTAGAGATTTATCGTTCAGGGCTTTCCCAGTACAGTTTCATTGTGTGTCCTTCACACAAGGGAGGGGGGGCCGTGTCGGGGGGTCACGAGAGCGGGGGTCTGTGAGGTAGAGAGTGGGACATGCAGAGACACACATCTTACCTGCAGTGCAGCTGGTCTTCAAGATGGCGCCTGCTCTCTCCCTGCAAACAGCTGCTCTGCGTGACTCTGACCTGCGTCTGCGCAGGACAGAGCCATAGAGCAAAGTCAATGGAACGGCTCCCGTTCATTGACTCCTATGCACTGTAGCTGCCGTATTCCATCTCTGTATGTGTCGTTAATCGACACATACAGAGATGAAAAACAAAATGGCGGCCCCCATAGTGAAGTAAAAGTTAGAAAAAAGAAAAAAAGTAAAAAACAAACACACACATAAATAAAAGATTTTATAATAAAACACTAAATGCAAATTGATAACAAATTTTTTTTTTTCGTGACACTCGTCCTTTAAATGCCTCTGCTCTCTGTGAGCTTAGGAGTCCAGTGGGCAGTCTCATTCAATGGCTGACAGCCTTCCCTGTCTGAGTGTGGATTCAGAGACAGCTGTCAATGAATGAGAAAGACAGACCACTGGACTCCTAAGGCCAGAATGTGCAGATTTAAATGAAAAAGTACAAGATAAACTGAATCAATTCTCATGAATTATCTATCTGCTCCGCTCTTCCTGCCCTATAATATGATGCGTGCAGAACGAACGGCCTTTTCAACGTGAAACGTTCCTTTTAATAGATGCAGTTAAAGGGGTTGTCCAGGGGACAATGGGAGATTATGAACTTAAAATAAAAAACATCTCAATATACTTACCCATTTCGCACTGTTCCCACACTACCGGTTTGCTCGATCCCCCGTTACTCTCTCTTGATGATAGTATGTGACACATCCCCTGACCGTGTTCTAAGCCTATCGAAGCCTTTTTTTAAACCATCTAATGTTCCGGTTTACGTCGGGAATGGGTATTTAAAAATGCGACCGGGTCTCTGCTGTGTTACACAGCAGGGACCCAGCGGCAATGCTTGCAATCAGAAACATCTCTGATCGCAAGAATTTAACCCCTCAGATGCCGATGTCAGAGGGGATTTTACAGCCTCTTTCACTTCGGGGCCGGTCACCAGCTCCCACACGGCAAGATTACAGAAGCCGGTGTACTCCTATAGCAGCTGGGTGCCTTGTGAACGCTCCCAGCCCTGCTATAGGGAGATTGCTATTGAGACCTACCTGTGCAAGGTCTCAATAGTGTCACGATCTGTGGGTATGTGGACCCACTGGGCTGTACCGCCGTAGCAGGATAGCAGCTGGCCAACAGGATACCAAGTCAATGTCTATAGTTCGAATAAGGGTACCTGTGGTAATTCAGACAGTAGCGGTGGTTAGGCTCGGATGGAACCTTGGCAGCAGGCAGACACCAGGCGTGGTGTAATACAGAAGGCGTATTATACAGAACAACACGACTCCAACTCTCTATGGCACAGGAACAAGGTAGCACGGGATACAGGTAGCAGGTACGGGAACACTGCGAACTGGAAAACACTAAGGGATCATTTTCAAAGACTAACACAGGTAAACACAACAACACTCAGGCAATGAAGGTAGGGGCAGGGCCCTTCTTATAGTACAGGGTGATCATGGGCTATACGGGATACAAGCAGAGTGAAGTGGAAGTGAGTGCTGGCGTCTCCTGAGGAGGAGATGCAGGCCAGCGTTCACTGATCCATGGCTGCGGCCGTTGGGGGTGAGTAATCCTGACGGTCTGCGTGCATGGGTGTCACAAATCGCAATGCACTAATTTTGCCATAGACTGCAATATTGCAGTCTATGGCAAAAGAGATCTAATGATCGCAGGTTCAAGCCCCCTAGGGCTTTCTATAGATGTATAAAAAGTTTAAAAACAAAATAGAAAAATTCAAAATCACCCCCCTTTCCCTAGGTCCCATATAAAAATAAACAAAAATAAACAAAACACATTAGGTATCACCGCATCCAAAAATGCCTGAAATTTTAAAATACGTATCCGATACGGTGAACGTCATAGCGGGGAAAAATGTCAAAATGGAGATTCCGTTTTTTTGCAACTTCAACCCCCACAAATTTTTTTTATAAAAAGTGATCGAAATTCCAGGCATTCCCCAAAATGGTATTAATAAAAACCTACATCTTTCCACGTACAAAAAGACGCCTTACAGAGCTCTGTACACAGAAATTTAAAAAAGTTATTGGGGTCAAGATATGGTGATACAAAACATTTTTTGTTTCTTTCAAACTTTAAATTTTTTTCTAAGGTACAAAAACAATATCAAGTTGGTATCACCGTGATCATACTGACCCGCAGAATAAAGAAAATGTGTCCTTTTCACCATACATTGAACGCCATAAAAAAAGAAACCCATAATATGGCGGAACTATGTTTTTTTCCAATTCCACCCCATTCTGAATTTTTTCCCAGCTTCCCAGCACAATCACACAGATTATTAAATAGTACCATTAGATATACAACTTGTCCCGTAAAAATTAAACCCTCATATGGCTAAAAAAAAAACAAAACATAAAAACTAAAATTGTTCCTGAATCGGTTAAAACATATATTTTTCTCCAGACGGAGAGAGTGCCCTGTTAAAGGACTAGTATTCATTGGGGTTCACTGGGCTAGTGTCCCCCATGCTTAGTACCTCCTTTCATTAGGGTGACTAGGGTTATATCTAGTTCCCCTACCTTTCCCACTGTATTACGCTTTCTATTTGCCTTAGTAGCTAAGTGTGTGCGCGGATGATTCACGACACAAGTGTATAGTAAATAAAGTTTTTTTGGGGGCCACGGGAACGGATGCATGAGTCTGTAGCTCCGCACTGAACCAATGCTCTATTGATCCTGCAGATATCCTACCTGTCTTAAATCTATATGCGGACTTCTTTTGGTTGTGGCATTGCAGAGAGGGAAGAATAGGCCCCAAACGCGGCCAAACAGCAGCTGAAAAACTTCAGGAATATGCCAGGAGACACCCAAGATGACGGCCGCTCTCCCATGCCGCAGCGTTCACGCGGATCGGATACTACTTCTAAGTCCAATGCTCCCGGCACCTCTGTAACTGGAGAGACTAAAGAGAATGAACCTACGCTAAAAGAAGTCTCTGAGAAACTTTTAATGGCGATGTCCTCCTGCAAGACTTCACTGACCGGTAAGCTGGAGGAAGTAAAAACAGACATAGGCCTAATTAGGCAGGATATGCATACCTCACGAGAAAGACTGACCCATGAAGAGGAGTGTATGTCTGGGTTGGAGGATAGGTTAGCTCCTATTCCTGAGGCCATTGCAGCTTCGGAAACGACTGCCGAGTTATGGAAACAGAAGTCTGATGAATTGGAAAACTGGTTACGCAAGAAAAATATTAGAATATTGGGCCTGCCTAAAAAAGCTGAAGGACAGAATGCGATGGACTTTAGATTAAAATGGCTGCATGATTTATTCTCTGAATCGAGCTTTTGCGGTGGAACAGCCACATAGTGTAACGGCCAGACCATTACCGCCAGGTGCACCTCCTAGACCTACGCTGGCGCGCCTGTTAAACAATAACGACCATGACCTGATCTTGTGAATGGCTCGTCAACTGCCGGATATTCGGTTTAATGGGAGACGCAATTTCTATTTTTCCCGACCTCAGTGCGGACCTACAGAAAGGAAGTGCTACCTTCATGTCAGTTAGAAGGAGGTTGCAATACCTGAATATCTCATATTCTATGGCATACCTGGAGAGACTTTGGGTGGTGGATGGAGACCGCTCATTGTTTTTTGCAACTCCAAAAGTTGCAAAAAACTTTTGAATGGGTGAGCCGACAGCGTAGAACACCTCAGCGCTAAATATCTTTCCTCAGAATTTATGCACCAGTTCATACTGGCAAATCGGAGGAGACTAATTTGCTGACACAAAGTGTTTTTAACGTCCATTGACTTTGGTATCCTTTTATATTGATGATTTTTATGGTTCTCACCGGTTTGTTTGTGGATCCTCTGTGTTGTCCGGGAGATGGTGCTTGGAACCCAGGGCAAAGCTTGGCACAGCGGGTTAGAGGCGGTCAGATGGTGAAGCCAGAAGTCAGGACAGGCAGCAGACGTCGTAACGGGTATGTATAGCAATAGATCAAGGCAGGCAGCAGGCGTCGTAACGGATATGGATAGCAATAGGTTAAGGCAGGCAAGGATAGTCAAGTATAGGCAGAGTTTACAACGGGAAATCCAGACAAAACAGAAGGGACGGAAACAGAGAACCAGGGTACAGGGAAGGTCACGGGAAACTTGGTTGAACAAGCAAGGATTAGAGGATCCTTAAATAGGAAGTCTTTGAATTAAGGCGCGCGCTGGCCCTTTAAGAAAGGACGAGTCAGCGCCCTCCAGTGGCTACAGCCGCACATTGAGGATGACCGCCGCGGAGGGAGGTAAGGGATGCACTTACCCAACGCCGCCCAGGGCCAGCAGAGCATCTGGATCTGGTAAGTGGAGCTCGGGATGAGCATGAGGAAATGGAGGGCGCAGGAACCGGAGCAGAGGCCGTGAGGAAGGCGGGGAACGACGCGGCAGCCATTACAGTAGCCCCCCCTTTACGCCCCCTCTTTTTTGGCTTGCTTGGGAACCTTCGTTCAAAGTCCTTGATGAGAGCTGGGGCGTTGACATTCTCCACGGGCTCTCATGATCTCTCCTCAGGACTTCTTTCCTGTCCACTAGGTACCATAATCTCCCCCATGTTATTTTGACATCTAGAATCTCTTTAATCTCAAACTCGGAATCAGCCAAAAGGAGCAGGATGGACAGGAATTTATTTTTAAAAATCGGTTGAGTATAGTGGGTTTCAGCAGAGAAATGTGGAAGGAATTACAGATTTTCAGAGACTGAGGAAGGCGAAGTCTGAAAGTTACTGGATTGATTTGTTTTGTTATCTCATAAAGGACCCAGAAACCGAGGAGCCAGCTTGTATCAAGGGGTCTTCAGACGTATGTACCGAGTGGACAGCCAGACTTTATCCCAGGAAAGAGCTGCGGCGGTATCCTGCGTTTTTTTATCCGCGTCTCTGTTAAACCTGGCTACGGCTTTGTGGATGGAGTCACTAGCCTTCTGCCATATCCGTACAAAGTCACGGTGGACCATGTTAGCAGCTGAAACCTCAGAAGGCACAGAGACTGGTAGGGGAATTCCTGGGTGCTAGCCATACACCAAGAAGAAAGGAGAAGAGCGGGTGGATTCCCCGTATTGTTTTTGTAGGCAAATTTGGCCCATGGAAGTAGACTTGCCCAGTCATCTTGTCGTGGAGACACGAAATTCCTGAGGAAACGTTCAAGTATTTGGTTTATCCGCTCTACTTGACCATTGGATTGAGGATGGTAAGAGGAAGAGAAGTCTAGTTTGACCTCCAGCAGTTTGCACAAGGCTCTCCAGAACTTGGATATGAACTGTACTCCTCTGTCAGAAACAATATGCTTAGGAAGACCATGAAGGCGAAAGAGGTGTTTGATAAACAGCATTGCCAGTCGGGAAGATGACGGAAGGCCTGAGAGGGGTACAAAATGTGCCATCTTGGAAAAGCGATCCACTACTACCCAGATCACGGTACACCCAGCAGAACTAGGCAGATCGGTGATGAAGTCCATGGCAATGTGCGACCAGGGAGAGTCAGGCACGGGTAGAGGATGCAAAAGGCCGGCAGGTCTTAAATGGGAGACTTTGTTTCAGCCTGCTCCACCTGCTATCAGAATAAAGTATTTAGTGTCTTGGGACATGGAAGGCCACCAGTACGAATGGCCAATCAAATTCAGAGTCTTTTTGATGCCAGGGTGCCCAGAAACCCTGGAGGCATGACACAATCACTGTTTAGGGGGTACGTAGGTCTTTCCTCGGGGAATGTGTACCACTTCAGCTGGAGGAGCGATCATAATACGTTTTGGATCTATAATAAACGGAGGACTGGACTCTTGGTCTGTGGGGTCGAAACAGCGAGATAAGACGTCAGCCTTGGTATTCTTTCCAGCGGGTCTGTAGTGAAGCTGAAAATCAAATTTGGAGAATAATGCCCACCGTGCTTGGCGAGAATTTAGGTGTTGAGCAGTCTGCAAGTAAAGGAGGTTTTTATGATCTGTGTAGATGATGATAGGATGCCGTGCACCCTCAAGCACCCTCAAGCAAATGTCTACATTCCTCCAGGGCCAATTTAATAGGCAAAAGTTCTTTATCTCCAATACCATAATTTTTCTCTGTGGATGTGAATGATTTGGAGAAAAAAAACTACAGGCCACCAGTCTCCCTCTACAAGTCTTTTGTGAAAGAATAGCTCTGATTCCCACAGATGAAGCATCGACCTCCAGAACAAAGGGTTTGGTGGAATCCGGTCTATGAAGGACTGAAGCAGAAGAGAAGGCAATTCTAATAGCTTGGAATGCGGCTTCGGCCTTCGTGGTCCAGTCTTTGGCATTAACCCCCTTTTTGGTCAGTGCATAAATAGGAGCGGTCATAGAGGAGAAATGAGGAATAAACTGGCAGTAATAATTAGCGAATCCCAGCAGGCGTTGGATAGCTTTGAGTCCTTGTGGACGAGGGCAGTTGAGAATTGAGAATAGCTTGGCTGGGTCCATTTGAAGTCCCTGGTCGGAAATGAGATACCCCAGAAAAGGCAGGCTGGTTTTCTCGAAGAGGCATTTCTCTAGTTTGGTAAACAGAGTTTTTTCGCAGACGCTGTAACACTTGGCGCACATGCACACGATGAGTTTGAATATTGGGAGAAAAGATTAAAATGTCATCTAGGTATACCACCACACAGCTGTACAACAGATCCCGAAAAATGTCATTAACAAAAGCCTGGAAAACCACAGGAGCATTACAAAGTCCAAAGGGCATGACGAGGTATCCAAAATGCCCATCACGAGTGTTGAATGCGGTTTTCCATTCGTCTCCCTCGCAGATACGGATGAGGTTATAAGCTCCACAAAGGTCTAGTTTGGTGAAAATTCTCGCCCCCTGTAGGCGGTCTAAGAGTTCAGAGATCAATGGTAGCGGGTACTTGTTCTTTAGCGTGATATTATTCAACCCACGGTAATCAATACAAGGACGCAGGGAGCCGTCTTTTTTCCCCAACGAAGAAAAACTCTGCGCCAGCAGGAGAGGAGGACTTACGGATGAATCCTCTCTCCAGATTCTCTAGGATATACCGAGACATTGCCTCAGTCTCGGGCAAAGACAGCGGGTAGACTCTACCTCTGGGAGGCGTAGCGTTGGGTACCAGGTCGATGGCAGTGTCGTATGGCCTGTGAGGAGGCAGCGATTCAGCTTGTTGTTTACAGAAAACATCAGAGAAGCTTTTGTATGGAGTAGGAAGTCCTGCTTAGTTAGGTTCTGTAGGCTGAGGCATAGGTGGGTCATTTACTTGTAGACAATGTTGGTGACAGAAGTCACTCCAGCGGATAATTTGACCTCCAGTCCAGTCAATAACAGGAGTGTGCTTCTGCAACCACGGTAGACCCAGTAGCAAAGGGTTCAGAGAGTTCTTTAAAACATAGGAGATATGTTCCTGGTGCAGAGCCCCTATTAACAAGAGAATGGGCTCGGTGACAATATAAGTCTCCTGTAGAAGCCTCCCATCCACAGAAGCAATGGACAAAGGTTTGGTTCATTTTTGCACTGGGATTTGGTAGCGATTTACCAAGGACTGGCACAGAAAATTCCCAGCGGATCCGGAATCAAGAAAGGCTTGGACAGAGAAAGTGGTTCCTGCAAAGGACAGTTTTGCTGGTATGGTCATCTTTTGAAGGAAGGTATTCCACCTAGGGTAGCCTCTCCTACTTGCCCTAGGCGGAGTTTTCTGGCCTCACCGGACAGTCTCTGAGGAAGTGCATTTTTCCACCACAATATAAAACAGAAGTTCAACTTGCGTCTATTCTGGCTCTCCTCAGGCGTGAGTCTTGTTCTCTCCACCTGCATGAGTTCATCCTACCGAGAGGAAGAGGAGGCAAGAAGAGGCCTTTGGAAGGTTGGTGCCAACTGTGATGTCAGATCGCCTCGAGCAGATTCTTGTTGTCTCTCACGGAAACGTATATCAATCCGATTAGCAAGAGTAATCAAGTCATCCAAGGATGGTGGAAGGTCTCTGCCAGCAAGTTCATCCTTGATTCAGCCCACCAGACCCTCCCAGAAGGTAGATACCAAAGCCTCATTATTCCACTGGAGTTCAGTAGCCAGGGTGCGGAATTGAATGATGTATTGGCCTACAGTGGAGGTTCCTTGCCAGAGCTTGAGAAGAGAGGAAGCTGCTGAAGAGGCTCGACCCATTTCTTCAAAACACCCTTTTAAAAGTGGAAAGTTCTGAATATTATACATGATGGGGTCATTTTTCTCCCACAAGTGCGATGCCCAAGCCAGTGCTTCGCCAGACCGCAGGGACAGGATGTTGGCCACCTTAGCCCGGTCTGAGGAAAAATGATGCGCCATGACTTCGAAATGAATGGTGCATTGATTAACAAATCCCCTGCAGGTATTGGGGTCTCCCTCGTAGCAGGCAGGTGTAGGTAAATGTAGTCCTGGATTGTAGACAGGAGCTTGCAGCGGTGGTGGTGGTATCGGAGGCGCTAGTTCATTCAAACGAGTGGACACATTTTGCAGCAGCTGAAAAAGCTGATCTTTGCTGACTCGTTGTCTAGAAAGCTCCTGAGCCATATCAGCCGTGTCAGGCAGGGCTGTGTCAAGGGGATCCATGGCTTGTTCAAGCTATAATGGTTCTCACCGGTTTGTTTGTGGATCCTCTGTGTCGTCTGGGAGATGGTGCTTGGAACCCATGGCAATGCTTGGCACAGCAGGTTTAGAGGCAGTCAGATGGTGATGCCAGAAGTCAGGACAGGCAGCAGACGTCGTAACGGATATGGATAGCAATAGGTCAAGGCAGGCAAGGATAGTCAAGTACAGGCAGAGGTTACAACGGGAAATCCAGACAAGGCAGAAGGGACAGAAACAGAGAACCAGGGTACAGGGAAGCTCACGGGAAACTTGGTTGAACAAGCAAGGATTAGAGGATCCTTAAATAGGAAGTCTTTGAATTAAGGCGCGCGCTAGTCCTTTAAGAAAGGACGAGTCAGCTTGCGCGCCCTCTAGTGGCTGCAGCTGCACATCAAGGATTACGGCTGCGGAGGGATTTAAGGGATGCACTTGCCTGACGCCGCCCAGGGCCAGCAGAGCGTCCGGATCTGGTAAGTGGAGCTCGGGATGAGCATGAGGGAATGGAGGGCGCAGGAACCAGACCAGAGGCCGTGAGGAAGGCGGGGAACAGCGCGGCAGCCGTTACAATGATAATGCTACTGTCCTTCCTCCCTCTCATGATACTGGACTACAGGTATTAATGTATATTAAGATGCATGGGTTCTTCCCCCGTACAAGTCTGACCACAGTGATAGGCGGAATAAGCTGACGTTCTCAATGTCTTCTCACTTTACCGAATGTGAATATGTCGGATTGTACAGTTTTTCTCTTGTTACTACAGAGCTTTGGCCTCGGAGAGGTCTGTTCCTTCATTGTTGTACTATGCACAGATGTTATGCTTATGTTATGTACTATGTCATGGTTTTTTATGTTGAGCCCTCCATTTTGCTTTTGAATTATCATATGTTCTATTGCTAAGATCAACGTTCTGTCCTAGAATGTCCGAGGGATAGGATCTGCTAGGAAAAGAAATATGATATTATCGCAAGTACGTAAATTTTCCCCGCCTATTCTTTGCATTCAAGAAACTCACTTGACCACAAATACCATGCCGGTCATTCATGCTGTTCCGCTTACTCACTGGGGGTATCTATACTAATACACAAATTTCTTAAATAGGAGTTAGATAATGTTAAAATAGATACTAAGGGTATCTATATTTTTATCTATGCTTTCATAAATAATTCCCCTTATGTTATTATAGAACTTTATATCCCTCCCCCCGCGACCTAAACTGTAATTCGCCAAGCTGCAGCTTTTGCGGCCTCCTACCCAACTGCTAAATTGTTATGTATGGGAGACATTAATATGGTGATGGATATACACCTGGGTAGATATCGGCCTTCTCAGACATTAAGCCCGAGATTGATGCAAAGCTCGCCCCTTAAACTCTTGATAGAGGAGCTGGGATGTATAGATCTGTTCCGTTTCAATCAACCTTTGACATAAGTGTATCCTTGCTCGTCGTTGGGACATAACTCACTATCTCATATCGATTATGTATTTGGCAATAAAATGTTGATGGTGCTGACGCCACATGTCCAGTATAAACCTAGAGGGGTATCAGATCACTCCACTGTTTTGACTAGCCTTGCCATATTTGACCCACCTAGACCTAGGGGATGGAAGATTCATCCTTTTTGGCTGAAAGCCATAGATACACATGATAGGATCCATGATCAACTTTCAATGTTCAGACAGGATCATCATTCGTTTGAGCATTTTGGTATTAAGTGGGACACTTTTAAGGCGTACTTGAGGGGATGCCTCAAGTCAACTATTTACTTTTTAAAGCATGGTGCAACGGGAATGGAGGAGGACTTAGCCGTGAAGTTTACGGAATTAGAAACTATATATGTGGCGGATCCATCGGATCTTAAAGCAACAGAATTGGCTCACCTCCGGACGGCGATACTTGTATCTACAGAAGAGAGCGAATAGGAAAATTTTCTTTAGGAAACAAACCTACTTTAAACTAGGCAACCAGTCCAGTAAACTTATGGCGTATATTGTTCGGCAAAATACTCTGTGCCCCTCCATTCTTAAAATCAGAGACGCCGATGGAACTATTATATTGGACATTGCCGATATTGCAGATAGATTTGCCCAATACTACAGGGATTTATACTCCTCTCGTGTTACATATGCCGCTCCTGAATTACATTTGTATCTCGACGACATTGTATTTTCCCATACTGTCTACATCTGATAAATTGTTACTCGATACGGACATAACAGACTAGGTATCAAAGGCTATTAAGGATTTAGCGAAGGGTAAATCGCCCGGCCCTGATGGCCTACCGGTGGAGGTTTACTGCAAGTATATCGAACATGTTACCTCGGATACGCATGCAATGTTTCAACATTCGCTAGCAACAGCATCCTTACCGGACTCGCTAAATAATGCGACTATTGTTGTGTTAAAACCGGACACGGATCCATTGGGTTGTGGATCCTACAGACCTATATCATTCCTCAACAGCGACTCTAAGGTTCTCACAAAAATTTTGGCAAATAGGCTGAACGCAGTTATACATACAATTATTTATCCCGATCATGCCTGGAAAATCCACATCAGATAACATTCGAATGGTGCATGTAGTGACACAGCTTGGGATGGCTTTGCAGAAAGACTGGGCGCTAGCCTCATTGGACGCCGCAAAGGTGTTCGATTCGATTGGCCTAACTTATTAGAAATACTTCATCGCTTTGGTTTTGGTCCCCAGTTTATAAGATGGATCTCCACGTTGCATAAGTCCCCCAAAGCACAAATTTTGATTAATGGTTTCTTGTCCCCATATTTTCAGCTGGCTAGAGATACTAGGCAGTGATGCCCCTTATCCCCATTGTTATTCGCAATATCTATAGAGCCCCTGGCCTTACTTCTCCGTCAAAATCCTCTGTATCAAGGAGTACAGTTTGGTGGGAGGGAAGACAAAATTGGACTATATGCAGACGACATGGTTCTATTTATGCGTCAACCTAAGGAATCACTGCCTATTGCAATCACCGTAATTGATGCTTTTGGGATCTTCTCCGGTTTACACATGAATTGAGATAAGTCCTATTTTAGGCCATCGCAGGATCGTGGTTGGGCGCCGATAGTATGTGGACTTAGAGGGACTAATAGCTTTAAGTATCTAGGGATAATAATAAGCAAAATTCGGATATATATTTATACTACCTGTCTGAGCAGTTACGCGATCTAGTATCTTGGACTGACCTAGAAATCCTCCCCAACAGGGAGCATCACTTAGCATCCTGTTTAGATATTCCCCATTAATGGCCGATACTGGAAGGCTCGACCTTGGCGTCTAGGAAATTGCTCCCATTGCACAGACTAGCGGCACAGATATGGCTAGCTACTAATAAATTACTCTCTTTCACTGATGTAATGGCCGAAAGACCACTGTGGAATAACTCATCCCTCAATCATATTACAAACACCCTTGATCCACAGTTCTGGGAATTACGTGGGGTTAAACGTGTTGGAGATGTACATGTGGATGGGAATATTAAGTCCTTTACACAGTTACAAACGGATCTTGACATTCCCCAGGAGTCCTTTTTAATATTTCTCCAACTTAGGCATGCCTTGCAAATCCAGTTTCCATCGGGAAACCGGTCCATCTTTAATTTTCCCCTCATCTGTATTTTTAGGTCCCAAGGGCCTAGAGGTCTGATCTCCGCAATTTACTCCTTCCTTATTCAGGCAAAGCTAGACACGGCGCCCCTGGCAGTAGAAACAAAATGGAAGGAATTGATACCGACTATTGACTCTGAAAATTGGAGCGATATATTAAATTATCATACTTTAGTATTTCCAGCTGCCAATAGCAGGATGACTCAATTATTTATTATACACCAGAGTTACCGGACTCCGATTCAGCTACATAAAATTAATAGATGCCTGGCTACAGAATGTCACAGATGTAGAGCCCCTAAAGCAGACTTTTGGCACATGATATGGATATGTCCATGGATCTATTCGTTTTGGGAAGAGGTAATCGCAATAGTTTCTAATGTTTTGCAGCAACCATTACCTATCACTCCCTTGTTATGCCTCTTCGGTATTGTTATAGAGGATCATTGGCCTTGTCATAATAGGATATTTCTGAGGGAGGTACTTTTCCTGGCCCGTAAGGTCATTGCAATACGATGGATGGGTCCCAGACCTCCTACAGTCTCACAATGCAGAGCGTTGGTGAATTCTACTTTGTCATATGTCAAAATAGTATATAAAAATAGAGGCTGTGAGGGGAAGTTTTTTAAGGTTTGGGGCTCCTGGTGTGATTCACCAGACACCCTGTTCTCTGCACATAGGTTCATTAATCTTAGAAACGTTATGTTAGCACAAGATACTATGCAGATTAAATACATTTTATACACCTATGTACATTATATTACATGCTATAAGGATACTGCTTTTTATGTAGGATTCTATTCATCTGTAATTTAATCTGTGCATGGAATGGTCTCCTTCTCAATAAAACGAGTTAAAAAAAAAAAAAGTTTATTACTAATACAAAATCACACTCCGTTATTAAACACAGAATACACAAAATTATATATATATATATATATACATATATATATATACACACACACACACACACACACTCATGGTATAGTATCAGTATACCTCAATACACATAATTATTAATATGTATTAAGTACATTATACTGACACTACACGCAGTAAAATATAACAAAATATTAACTAACTGTCCCTGTAACTAAGGGGTTAATACAATGTATGGAATCCGTCACAGGTATATGTTAAACTTATTCCTTGGGGGAAGTTAAAAACTTATATCCCTGGGAAGAGTATCAGTTAGCGCTTGGCCGGGGATTCCAGCCCTTGGGAAGCCCCTGAAGTCACTATCCATGTATGGACAGTGATGTCACGAGCTTTCAACTACAGAGTCCCCGGTCAGAGCATCAGTCGGAGCACTCTGGCCGGGGACTCCGGGACCGGAGAAGCCCTTCACATCACTGTTCATATATGCCAGGGGCTCTCTCAAGGAGCAGCATCCCGACCAGACCGTGGCCTACGGTCTGGCAGGGGATTCTTGCATTACAAATCCCCTAATGTCACTGTCCGTATATATACACAGGGACGTCAGGGGCTCCCTCCAGGAGCGGAGTCCCTGGTCAGACCATCAGCAACACTAACTGGGGATTCCGCTCCTGGAGGAGTTCCTGACGTCACTGTTTATATATGCACAATGAGGTCAAGGGCTTCAAACTACGGAGTCCCCGGCTGGAGCATCGTTAGCACTCTGGCCAGGGACTCTGGGGCTGGAGAAGTCCCTAACATCACTGTCCATACATCGACAGTAACGTCAGTTTCCCTCTGGGAATGGGATTCTCTCATTACAAAGTCCCTGACGTCACTGTCCATATATGGACAGTGAAGTCAAGGGCTTTCCAAAGACAGGAGTCCCATATATATGGGTGCATATATATCCAGTGCAAATTGTTTCCGTTTGTCACCATGATGTAAGGGTTCAGTCATTTTGACGGAATACCGTAGTACACTGCGCTATTCATTCCGTCAAGACGACGGAACCCTTAAACAACGGTGACAAACAGAAACCATTTGCACCGAATCCATCACCATTGAAATCAATAGTGATGCAAACGGAAACCTATGGTTTCAGTTTGGATTCCGTTCATGGGTTGCCCTGACAGAAAGCCCCGACAGAACCCATGAACGGAGTCCCGACACATTTGAGAACGAAGCCTTAGATGTTTTATTTTTATTCCAATGACTGTTAAATGAATAACATTGGAAAGAGGTTTTTAAGTGTATGTTTATTTGCTGGATTCATTTACTAAACATGCTTATTCTTGTTCTACATTATAAATACCTCTACAGCCATGCAATTAATTACATTTTGATGAACGTGTACAGAGGCTTCATTTCTAATGTTCATTTATCTTGTAACAAAGCCAAATTTAAGAATGTAATTCCATGTAAGCAGCTTAGTGCTATTAAAGTATATCTGATTTGAGCAACAAATGATGGCTTTAAAATTTTAATATATAATTGTACTCATCTACAATGATGGAAATAATACCTGTCCCTGGTGTACACGTTTGGTGCTCTTCTCCATGTACAGTAACTGGCACTTTTGGGCACTGTTGCTGTACACCTGAAGTTAAAGAGGTCCTGGTACTTATTATGTAATATGAATTGAAATGGATACTAAACCCAAAGTGAATGTAATCTATTGTTAACTGTAAGCAGCCATTTAGGCAAAGCCTTAATGAGTAGGATTACCGATGGAAATCCAAAAAAATGTCTGCATATATGATCGCTTCTTTATCAGAAGCCTGTATCTGGCAGACTTGTCATTGACACATCTGTTACAAACTGTGGAGTGCTATTCAGAGCCGCTGAAAAATATGATGATCCAAAACCAGGTACCCACAGACAGGGACATGCTGTTTCAATGTACCAGCACTATGGTCAGATCTGTCAACTATGACCTGGTTTCCCCAAGAGAAACATTGAGGTTGTGTAGTGGTAAAGCAGCGAATTTACCATGACTGCATGGCAGCTATCAGCCTTACAGTGTCTCTTATTTATAGTTCAAGATGGAGCTCCTTATACAGATTATTTTCATCAAAATGAAATACTCATCCTTCAACAAATATACACATACCAATATATAGTATACTTGACATGTTCCAAAAAAAAAAAAGTTTTGTGAAAAAAATATTCTTTATGGAAGATGAGGGTGCTGGTTTTTCTTTTAAAGACATTATCATTACATTATAAAATCTTTCATCCTTGCTCTAAAAAGTGCCAGTCTGCCTTGTATTTCTTGAAGTCTTTGTTAATAATTAATTGAAGATGACAAAACCTGTATTTGATTTTTTTCCTTAAAACTGTCTTTTCTTCCATTATAACCTTTGTTTTCTTGTCCCATTTTTCCGCTGAATTCGATAAACTTGTGTCTCCGTCATTTTTAGATAGGAGTATAATATCATGAGAATATCAAGAATTGTTGTAAAATTACACCTCGTGGGAACAGAACATCGTAAAACCGATGAAAGCAATGGGCAGATGTTTGTAGGCGTAATTGAGCCGTTTTTTCAGGCGTAATTCGAGGCGTAAAATGCCCAAATTACGTCTGAAAACAGTGCGTGTGAACATACACTAACAATGAAAAAAAAATCAAAATTTAAAAAAATGCAAACTCAACCGAAATCTTATGGACCCATTATAAGAATGGTAACTCTCAAGATTTATTGAGATCCATTTGAAAGCAGATTTGTTTAAAGGGTCATTGCTCTATTAACCCCTTCAGAACCAAACTTATTTTGGCCTTCAGGACCAGCCCCATTTTTCAAGTCGAATGTGTTATTTCATGTGGTAATAACTCTGGAATGGTCTTAAATATCAAAGTGATTTTGAGATTGTTTTTTTGTAACACATTGTTCTTTATGTTAGTGGTTAATTTTGGTTGATATGTTTACTCTTTATTTATAAAAAAAAAATCTAAAATGTGAAGAAAATTTTGAAAAATTAGCATTTTCTGAAATTTGAAATCCTCTGCCTCTAAAATGGATAAAAGTACCACACAAATTATTAGATAAATAAAGTTTACTATTGGTCTTTATGTAGACATTTTTTATTTTTTTTAGGAAGTTATAAGGTTTAGGAGTTTACTAGCAGTTTCTCAAATATCCAACAAAATGTACAAAACATTTATTTAGGCACCATTTCAGATTTGAAGTGGCTTTGAAAGTTCTATATATTAGAAACCTCTCATAAGTCACCCCATTTTAAAAACCGCACCCCTCAACATATTCAAAACAGCATTTTGGAAGTTTGTTAAAGGCTATGTAAATCTTTGAAAGTGATTTTTTTTTTTTTTTATAAAAATGTCAGTCAGTGTCTTTAGTGCAACTTTGAAATTAGTTTTTACTAAAAAAAATTACTTTTTGAGATACAGCTGCTCTGTATCCTGTATACAGAGCAGCTGAACCGTTCACTGAATCCTGAACCCATCAGGTCCGCAGGACTGACGGGTTCACTGAAAGTGGGTCACGCAGTATCCACCAGTCATCCATCACATCTAAGTTCAAAACTTAGATGTGATAGATTACAGGTGACGGAATCAGGTCTTAGCCATATACAGGATACAGAGCAGCTGTATCTCAAAAAGTAAAAATAATTTTTAATAAAAACTCATTTGAAAGTTGCTTTAAATACACTGACTGACATTTTTATTTTAAAAAAAAATATCAGTTTTGAAGGTGTACATAGCCTTTAGGTGTTTCACAGAAATGAAAGCATAGTGGAGGTAAAATTTACAAAACTTCATTTTTTCTAGCAGATTTTGAATCTAATCCATTTATTTCAGTTTATTACACAGATTCTGCAGTTTTCAAAACTATCCCACATTCATGTGGCCCCAGTTTGCTACTGTATTCAAATACAGGCCTCACAAATGAAGAAGCACCTAGTGGATTTTGGAGCCTTCTTTTTATTAGGATGTTTTACAGGCTCCATTTCATGTTTGAAAAGGCCTGGAGGTGCCAAAACATTAGATACACCCCAAAAAATACCCAATTTTAAAAACTACATCCCTAAAAAGGAATGTATCTAGGGATGTAGTGACCATTTTTGACCCCACAGGTTTTTGATCGAATGTATTCAAGTTTGGCCGTAAAAAATAAAATAAAAAAATCCCAATAATATGTCGTTTTAGCACAAGCGGTTTCCTTTTTACAAGGAATTCAGGAGTAAAAGCACCCCAAAAATTATTAGGCAATTTCTCATGAGCATGGCAATACCCCATATGTGGTCATAAACTACTGCTTGGGCACATGGCATCACTCAGAAGAGAAGGAACGCCTTTTGGAGTGCAGATATTGCTGGAATGGTTTTCTGATGCCATGTCGCATTTGCAAAGCCCCTGAGGTACCAGTACAGTGGACCCCCCAAAAAAGTGATCCCATTTAGGAAACTACACTCCTTAAGCCTTTCCCGACCACCCCACGTAGATAAACGGACTGCAGAGCTGGTCCTTGTGCCTGCAGCCCGTTAATCTACGTGTGCTCCTGACAGAGCACACAGACGCTCCCCGCAGCCCGGCATCTCCCAGTACAGGCTGCTACTAGCAACCTTAGTACTGAGGAAAACATCTGGTCAGATCACAGCGGTGATCCGAACCGATTAACCCCTTAATTGCGGCAGTCAATAGCGACCGCCACATTTAAGTTGTTATAGCAACATCGGCACCCCGCTACGGGATTGTGGGGGCTGATTGTTGCGGGGGTTGATTGTTATGGCAACCGGAAGTCTAAGAAAGCCTAACAAAGGTCTGCCATCTATAGAAGGCGATTACGTCCTGCCAGAGGCAGGACCTAATATGC
Organism: Rhinoderma darwinii; assembly: GCF_050947455.1. Lineage (NCBI taxonomy): Eukaryota > Metazoa > Chordata > Amphibia > Anura > Rhinodermatidae > Rhinoderma > Rhinoderma darwinii. The sequence continues at coordinate 73,656,702 of NC_134692.1, forward strand.
CTCCTGTCAGTGTGAAACTGACAGGTATAATACCCTGCAATACATAAGTATTGCAGGGTATTATAACAATGATCCAACAATTGGATCTTCAATTCCCTAGTAGTAAAAAAAAGTTACAAAAATGTACAAAAGTAAAATGTAAAAATAATAAAATTAAAAATAAATAAATAAACTTTTCCCTTATAAAGTCCTTTATTATTAGAAAAAAATAAATAAACTATGCATAATTGGTATCGCCGCGTCAGTAACGGCCTGAACTATAAACATATAATGTAATTTATCCTGCACGGTGACCGCCACAAAAAAAATTAAAAAAACGATACTGGAATCACTATTTTTAGTCACTTCAACTCCCAAATAATTCCATAAATAGGGATCAAAAAGTCGCATGTACCCAAAAATTGTACCGATAAAAACTAGTTTGTTCCGCAAAAAACACAGCTTTCCTGATAGAAAAACAACAAAAGTTGTGGCTCTTAGAATATGGCGACACAAAAACAAAATAATTTTTTTTAAAACCGTGATTTTATCGTGCAAACACCATAAAACATAAAAAAAAATATACACATATGGTATCGCCGTAATCGCATCGACCCACAGAATAAATTAAATATGTCGTCATTTATAGCGCACGGTGAACGCCGTAAAAAAAAAAAAAAAGAATAAAAAAAAAACAATAGAACTTTGGATGGCCTAATTACACTAAATTCAGCAAAAATCCTATGAGATCAAAATGCTCACTATACCCCTAGACAAATTCTTTTTAGGGCTGTAGTTTCCCAAATGGGGTCACTTCTGGGGGTGGTCCACTGTTTTTGTCCCTCAGGGGCTTTGCAAATGCGACATGACACCCGAAAACCAATTGAGTAAACTTGAGCTCCAAAAGCCAAATAGCGCGCCTTCCCTTCTGACCCCTGCCGTGTGTCCAAACATCAGTTTATTACCACATATGGGGTATTGCCGTAATCAGGAGAAATTGATTTACAAATCTTGTGGTGCCTTTTCTTCTTTATTGCTTGGGAAAATTTAGCATTTACAAGTTTTATTGAAAAAAAATGTAGATTTTAATTTTTACGGACTAATTCCACGAAATTCAGCAAAAAACCTGTGGGGTTAAAATGCTCACTATACCCCTTGATGAATTCCTTGAGGGGTGTAGTTTGCCAAATGGTGTCTTTTTCGGGGTGTTTCCACTGTTTTAGCACTACAAGACCTCTTCAAACCTGACATGGTGCCTAAAATATATTCTAATAAAAAGGAGGCCCCAAAATCCTCTAAGTGCTCCTTTGTTCGGAGGCCGGTGTTTCAGTCCATTAGCGCACTAGGGCCACATGTGGGATATTTATAAAAACGGCAGAATCTGGGTAATAAATATTGAGTTACGTTCCTCTGGTAAAACCTTTTGTGTTACAGAAAAAATTGATTAAAATGGATTTTCCGACAAAAAAAAAAGAAATTAGTAAATTTCCCCTCTACTTTGCTTTAATTCCTGTGAAACACCTAAAGGGTTAAGAAACTTTCTAAATGCTGTTTTGAATACTTTGAGGGGTGCAGTTTTTAAAATTTGGTGACTTATGGGGGTTTCTAATATATAAGGCCCTCAAAGCCACTTCAGAACTGAACCCTAAAAATGTTTTTTTTTTTTTTTTTTTTTAAACATCATTTTTATTGAAATTGCTGCTAAAGTTCTAAGCCTTGTAACGTCCTTGAAAAATAAAATAATGTTCAAAAAACAATGCAAATATAAAGTAGACATATAAAGTATGTGAAATAGTAATACCACACAAAATATTTACTATCTGTTTTACAAGCAGATACATTTAAAATTAGAAAAATCATAATTTTTGCAAATTTTCTTAAACTTTTGGTGTTTTTCACAAATAAAGAATGAATTTATTGACCAAATTTTTCCTCTAGCATAAAGTACAATATGTCACGAGAAAATAATCTCAGAATCGCTTAGATAGGGAAAAGCATTCCAGAGTTATTACCACATAAATGGACACGTCAGATTTGAAAAAATGGGGCTGGTCCTGAAGGCCAAAATGAGCTTGGTCCTGAAAGGGTTAAAGAGGCTCTGTCACCAGATTTTGCAACCCCTATCTGCTATTGCAGCAGATAGGCGCTGCAATGTAGATTACAGTAACGTTTTTATTTTTAAAAAACGAGCATTTTTGGCCAGTTATGACCATTTTTAAATTTATGCAAATGAGGCTTGCAAAAGTCCAAGTGGGTGTGTTTAAAGTAAAAGTCCAACTGGGCGTGTATTATGTGCGTACATCGGGGCGTTTTTACTACTTTTACTAGCTGGGCGTTCTGACGAGAAGTATCATCCACTTCTCTTCAGAATGCCCAGCTTCTGGCAGTGCAGACACCGCGTGTTCTCGAGAGATCACGCTGTGACGTCACTCACAGGTCCTGCATCGTGTCGGACGAGCGAGGACACATCGGCACCAGAGGCTACAGTTGATTCTGCAGCAGCATCAGCGTTTGTAGGTAAGTCGATGTAGCTACTTACCTGCAAACGCTGATGCTGCTGCAGAATCAACTGTAGCCTCTGGTGCCGATGTGGCCGACACGATGCAGGACCTGGGGCAGGAAGTGAGTGACGTCACAGATCTGCACTGCCAGAAGCTGGGCGTTCTGAAGAGAAGTGGATGATAATTCTCGTCTGAACGCCCAGCTAGTAAAAGTAGTAAAAACGCCCCGATGTACGCACATAATACACGCCCAGTTGGACTTTTACTTTAAACACGCCCACTTGGACTTTTGCAAGCCTCATTTGCATAAATACAAAAATGGTCATAACTTGGCCAAAAATGCTCGTTTAAAAAAAATAAAAACGTTACTGTAATCTACATTGCAGCGCCTATATGCTGCAATAGCAGATAGGGGTTGCAAAATCTGGTGACAGAGCCTCTTTAAGGAATCCATCTGGATTGTAGTGAGCATTTTGACCCCACAGGTGTTTCAGCAAATTTATTAGAATTGGACTGTAAGGCTGGGTTCACACGACCATGTTACGTCCGTAATGTACGGAACGTATTTCGGCCGGAAGACCCAGACCGAACACACTGCAGGGGGCCGGGCTCCTAGCATCATAGTGATGTACAACGCTAGGAGTCCCTGCCTCTGCGTGGAACTACTGTCCCGTACTGTAATCATCATGATTACAGTATGGGACAGTTTTCCTGCAGCGAGGCAGGGACTCCTAGCGTCGTACATCACTATGATGCTAGGAGCCCGGCTCCCTGCACTGTGTTCGGTCCGGGTCTTCCGGCCGAAATACGTTCCGTACTTTACGGACGTAACATGGTCGTGTGAACCCAGCCTTAAAGTGGAAATTGTAATTTTTTGGCCAATAATATGTAGTTTTAGTTCAGATCTTTTATTTTCACAAGGACTATGTTTGTAGAGCATTTTCTCCTGAGTACAGAAAATACCATATGTGGTCATAAATTGCTGTTTGGTCACACGGCTGCGCTCAGAAGAGAAGGAGCGCCATTTGGCTTTTGCAGCGCAGATTTTGCAGAATTGGTTTCTGTGGGCAATGTTGCATTTGCAGAGCCCCTGAAGTACAAGTCCAATAGAAATTCCCCACGTGTGATCCCAGTTTGAAGTCTATACCCCTCAAATAATTAAAGTAGGGGTGTAGTTTGCATTTTGACCCCTCAGGTGTTTTAAAGATTTTTATAGAATTGGGCCGTGAAAATGAAAAATTAAATTTTTCCCAATAATATGTCGTTTTAGCTCATAATTTTTAACGTTCACAAGGATTACAGAAGAAAATGCACCCCAACATTTGTTAAGCAACATTTGTTATGCAATTTCTCCTGAGTAAGGAATTACCCCATACGTGGTTGTAAACTGCTGTTTGGACTCCCGGCAAGGCTCTAAAAGGAAAGAGCTTTTTAAAAAATTGGATTTTGACCACATGTTACATTGAGCTGAGGTACCAGTACAGTGAAAATCCCACAGAAATTACCCCATTTGGGAAACTAAACCCCTACAAGGAATTTATGATACGGTGTAGTGAGCATTCTGACTCCACACATGTTTTTCAGAAATTGGTACACAATGGATATTGCAGATTGTAAATTGCAATTTTTCCAACATATAACCGATAAATTGTTAAGCGGGTCCTCCAGAGTACAGTAATACATGTAGTCATAAATTGCTATTTGGGCACACTGCCTGGCTCGGAAGGACCGCCATGTGGCTTTTGGAGAGTGGATTTTGCTTGGTAGTAGTTTTGTTTAGGGTTTTACTTGTATTTCAGTTTATAAAGTGGGGGTATATGTAAGCTTAGTGGAGTATATCAGCGCATAAGGTGGTATAATAATTAGTTAAATAAGTAATAAAATTAAATTATCCATGAATATTGACGTACGCTTTGAACCAAAACTTTATGCACAGGCAAGTTTTTTTGGGGCAGGTGTTACACTTATAAAGGGTGTCCGGTATTGTACAAAATAGCCGCACTCCAGTATTGCCTAAGCTTTGACTACTTCACTAGCCCTATATGCAGCACAAGAATGTAATCTTCTCCGCTGCATCTACGGGGTCCACCAATGGGGTCTAGCAAATGTTGACGTGGCGTTTTAGGTGAAGAATTGATGGATATATAAATTAGTCTGGGCCGTCGTTTTGCATCGAGTTCCGAGAGTCATAACATTTGATTTTTCCGTTGACGAGGCTACGTGAGGGCTTGATTTTTTTTTTTTCTTATTCAAAATTTTTATTGAGTTTCAGAACACAAAAGTTACAAAACATAGTGGAGGGGAGACCTCCACACCTTAAATAAAAAACAAACAAGGTCAGTGCCAAAGCAAAAACAAACAAAACACCAAAGGGAAAATCACTAATGTGCATCACATCTCAACATGCAAAAAAATGGTCGGTGTACAACAGTAGCATGAGTAATCCTAGAGGCATAACAGGAGGTACAACTAGACCACTTAATTCAAACAGAGAAGAAGAGGCACATTACCCTAGACAGGGGAAGAGAAAGTATAGAGAAAGGCCCCAAGAGAGGGAGGGATAGGAGGGAGGGAGGGGAGAGGACAAGGGGATCCTGGACTCCAGTTCCGGCGTTTTATGAATGAAAATCAGCTGCGAGCAAAAGCCATAGTACATTTCACAGGGGTATAAGCCGACTCAGGTGACAGCCGTGAGATAGGAAGGAGAAGAAAGAAAGACTATCCAGGGAGACCATGTAGACGTGTATTTTACCACAGCCGCCGGGGAGTGAGCCACCAAGTGTTCCATTCGCTGTATCAAGGCAACTTCCCGAAACCACTCATCTAATGTTGGGGGTATGGCCGTTTTCCACCTGCGCGGGATCACTGATTTTGCCGCCTGAAGAAGATGTCTAGTTAGGGAGCTTTTATAAACGTGTATTGGCATCGGGAACATGAATAAAAGAGCTGCTTCCGGGGAGTTGGGGACACATACTCCAGTAACCTCCAATATCAATTTAAGTACCGCATCCCAAAAACTCCTCAACAAGGGACAACTCCACCAGACATGTGACATGGATCCTCCCGCAGCACCACAGCGCCAACATTTGTCAGGCACAGATGGATACCATTTGTGAAGCGCAGCCGGGACCCTATACCATCTAGATACAATTTTGTAGCTAGTTTCCTGGGCCCTAATGGCTATAGAGGCTTTTTGTGAGAGGGAGAAACACCTCTTCCATTGTGCGTCAGTAAATGTAGTATGTAATTCTCTCTCCCAGGCCCCACAGAAGGAGGGCAGTTGTTGAGAACGCTGTGAAAGGAGCAATTTATATATTGTGGATATGGTATGGGTAGGGGGCTGGGAGGAGACACATAGGCGCTCAAAGTCCGTCAACACCCTGTGAAGATGTGCGCGTCGGTTAACTGTTCCATAAAAATGTTTTAACTGGGCATATTCATATATATGGCGAGTGAGGGGCACGGCATCGGGATAGATGGAGGTTAGAGGGAGAAGAGAGGAAGCGGAGATGACCTGAGCAAAATACATGGGGTCGGTGGACGACCTGCCTAGGAAGGAGCGACCAGCTTTACCAGCAGGAAAGTCTGGATTATCTGTGATAGGAGTTAAAGGACCCAGAGGGTCTATAAGCGTACTTCCGGGCCCTAAGGACCTCAACGCCATGAGGGTATGATAAACAACAAAGGAGGCTTGAGTCGGTCTATTCCCGGGCAGGATCCACGGCTGGGATGATAGGGTACTGGGACATAGTTGTTGAGCCAAACGGACCCACAATTTTGATTCACGGTTATGAAAAAAATCTAAAACCCGTGCGTGAGTTGCCGCCAGATAGTAGAGCCGACAGTCCGGCAGACCAACCCCACCTGTACCCCTGGAACGAGTCAGCAGAGCCCGGCTCAAACGTGGATGACCAGTTGGCCAAATGAAGGAGCCGAAGCATCGCTGAAGCCGCAACCAATAAGAGGATGGGATAGAGATGGGGATCGTCTGCAGGAGATAAAGTAAGCGGGGGAGGAGAGACATCTTAATAATATTGATACGACCAAACCAGGAAAACTCAGTCTTATGCCAGGAATTAAGATCAGTGCGAAACTTGGCCAGTAGGGGGATAAAATTATTTGTAAACAATTGTGTAAGATCCCCACTTATACGGGCACCCAAATATGTAATACCTCTGGAGGGCCATGAAAAGGGGAAATTACTTTGGAGAAGCGATACTAACGGGCCTGGGAGAGAAACATTTAACGCCTCAGACTTGGAGAAATTGATTTTGAAATTAGACCATGTTCCAAAACGAGACAACTCGGACATCAATGAAGGAAGAGAGACATGAGGGTCTGTTAGATAGACCAATAGGTCATCAGCAAATGCTGAGCACTTGTATTCCTATGAGGGCTTGATTTTAACGGGACGAGCTGTACATATGCACCCCCACCCACAAGCTGGTGTTTAGTAGCCAAAGTCTCTCCTGTGTGCACCCCCCCCCCCCCCCCCAAGCTGGTGCTCAGTACCCGCTCTTCGTATATATATTTACTATATGTAAGCTTAATTTACTGATTAATAGGTTTAGGTCACATAAATGGTAACAGTTTGTTTCATATGACTCATGTTTGCGTGGCACACAGAGTACTTAATTTTTGACTAATTTATTTTTTATCAGCAGGTCATACAAAAAAGGTTGCCTACCCCAGATATAGGCCAACGACCTCCAGTTAACTATGACAAGGCTCCTCACCTTCCTTGCCAACATCTCACAAATTATTCATAATTTTGCGAAAATAGCAAGCTTAAAGTTAACTTTGATAAATCTGGAGACCCTATTTAGTAACATCCCAGGGAATACTAAAAACCTTATTCATTTGAGTATGGTCATCCAATACCTTCCACTTTATATGCAGTTAGGTCCAGAATTATTTGGACAGTGACACAATCTTGATGATTTGGGCTCTGCATGCCACCACATTGGACAATTGAAGTGAAGCCTTTCAGTTTTAATTCATGGGGTTGAACAAAAATATCCTGAGAAACATTTAGGAATTGCAACCATTTTTCTACACAGCCTCCTCATTTCAGGGGCTCAAAAGTAATTGGACAAATTACCATAAATACAATTTTCTTTTTTTTTATTACTTTGTAGAGAATCCTATGCAGGCAATGACTGCCTGAAGTGTGGAACCCATGGACATCACAAAACGCTGGATTTCCTCCTTTGTGATGATTTGCCAGGCCTTTACTACAGCGGTCTTCAGTTCTTGCTGGTTTGTGGGTCTTCTGCCTTAAGTTTTGTCTTGAGCAAGTGAAATGCATGCTCGATCGGGTTGAGATTTGATGATTGACTTGGCCAATGCAGAATATGCCACTTCTTTGCCTCAAAAAACTCCTGGGTTGCTTTCGAATTATGTTTTGGGTCATTGTCCATCTGTACTGTGAAGAGACGTCGAATCAACCTTGCTGCATTTGGTTGAATCTGAGCAGAAAGTATATCCCTGAACACTTCAGAATTCATCCGGCTGCTTTTGTCTTCAGTCACATCATCAATAAACACTAGTGACCCAGTGTCTTTGACACCCATGCATGCCCATCACACTGCCTGCACAATGTTTTACAGGGGATGTGGTGTGCTTTGGATCATGAGCCGTTCCAAGCCTTCTCCAGACTTTCTTCCTCCCATCATTCTGGTACAGGTTGATCTTAATTTCATCTGTCCAAAGAATGCTGTTCTAGAACTGGGCTGGCTTCTTTAAATGTTGTTTAGCAAAGTCTAATCTGGCCCTTCTATTTTTGAGACTAATTAATGGTTTACACCTTGTTGTGAACCCTTTTGTATTTGCTCTCATCTCTTCTCTTTATGGTAGACATCGCGGACCGGAGCGGAAGTGAGCGCTGGCGTCTCCTAGGAAGGAGATGGGGACCAGCGCTCACAGATCCATGGCTGCGGGAGTCGGGAGGAGAGTAAACCCGACAGCCCGCAGTCATAGACGCTACAAATAACCTCAAAATAAAAGCTGTGAGTCTGAACTTTAAGCCCATATTGATTATATAACTGTATATTCAATATGTTTTGGTAAACAGCTAAAATGACAAAACTTGTGTCACTGTCCAAATATTTCTGGACCTAACTGTACCATATTTAAGAATCAAATTAACTACTGATCCTTCTACCAGATACAAATGGAATTATCCACCACTTATCCAGAAGTTTACCAAAGATTTAGACACTTGGGACTAACACTCTTTCATGGCTGTGTAGGGTCCATACCATTAGCCCCTTAGAGACAGAGACGGATTTGGCCTGCTGGATACAACGCATTTTTTTAAATCTGACATTTGTCACTTTATGTGGTAATAACTTTGTAATGGTTTTACTTGTCCAAGTGATTCGGACATTGTTTTCCCATGTCATATTGGACTTTGTTAGTGGTAAAATTTGGTCAATACATTAAGTTTTTTATTCTAAATTTAAATGTATCTGCTTGTAATACATATAGTAATACCACACAAAACATTTACTAATTAACATTTACCATAGGTCTACTTTATGTTGGCATAGTTTTTTGAACAGCCTTTTATTTTTCTAGGATGTTACAAGGCTTATAACTTTAGCAGCAATTTCTCACATTCAAGAAAATTTCCTAACCCTATTTTTTTTAGGGACCAGTTCAGTTATAAAGGGGCCTATATATTAGAAACCCCCATAAATCACCTCATTTTAAAATCTGCACCTCTCAAAGTATTTAAAACAGCATTTAGAAAGTTCCTTAACCCTTTAGGCATTTCACAGGATTTAAGATAAAAAGTAGAGGTGAAATCTACATATAAAATTTTTGGGGCGAAATTAAATTTTAACCCATTTTTTTCTGTAAGGCTGGGTTCACACGAGCATGTTTCGTCCGTAATGTACAGAACGTATTTCGGCCGCAAGTCTCGGACCGAACACACTGCAGGGAGCCGGGCTCCTAGCATCATAGTTATGTACGATGCTAGGAGTCCCTGCCTCGCTGCAGGACAACTGTCCCGTACTGTAATCATGTTTTCAGTACGGGACAGTAGTTCCACGGAGAGGCAGGGACTCCTAGCATCGTACATAACTATGATGCTAGGAGCCTGGCTCCCTGCAGTGTGTTTGGTCCGTCCATTACGGACATAACATGCTCGTGTGAACCCAGCCTAACACAGAAGGTTTTACCAGAGAAACGCAACTCAATATTTATTGCCCAGATTTTGAAGTTTTTAGAAATATTACACATGTGGCCCTAGTGTGCTACTTGACTTGAACACAGGCCTCAGAATCAAAGGAGCACCTAGTGGATTTTGAGGCCTCCTTTTTATTAGAATATATTTTAGGCACCATGTCAGGTTTGAAGAGGTCTTGTGGTGCCAAAACATAGCAAACACACCAAAAAGACACCATTTTGGAAACTACAGCCCCAAGAAATTCATCTAGGGGGATAGTGAGTATTTTGACCCCACAGGTTTTTTTGCGGAAATCATTGGAATCCGGATGTGAAAATTAACATTTACATTTTTTTCCAATAAAATTAAGATTTAGCATATATTTTTTCATTTTCATAATGAATAAATAAGAAAAAGCACCCTAACATTTTTAAAGAAATTTCTCCCAAGTATCGCAATACCCCATATGCGGTCATAAACTGCTGTTTGGGCACACGGCAGGTCTCAGAATGGAAGGAGTGCCATTTGTCTTTTGAAGCTCAAATTTAGCTGGAATGGTTTTTGGGTGCCAGGTTGCATTCGCAAAGCCCCTTGGTGACCAAAACACTGGAAACCCCTCAAAAGTAACTCTACTTGGGAAACTACATCCCGCAAGGAATCTATCTGTCGGTATAGTGAGCATTTAGACCCCACAGGTCTTTAGTAGAAGTTATTGGAATTAAGCCGTGAAAAACGTTTTCCACTAAAATATTTATTTTTTTTTTATAATTTTCACAAAAAGCACCCTAACATTTGTAAACCAATTTCTCCTGAGTAGGGCAATACCCCATATGTGGTTGTGAGGGCTCAGAAAGGCAGAAGCACTATTTGGCATGCAGATTTTGCTGTATGGTTTTTAGGCGCCATATCGCATTTGAAGAGCCCCTGAGGTACCAGTACAGTGAAAACACCTTAAAAGTGACTCTATTTTGGAAACTACACCACTCAGGGCATTCAACTAGGAGTGTAATGAGCAGTTCAACCCCACATGTGTTTCATAAATTTTATTAGAATTAGGCAGTGAAAAGTATAAATTTAATTTTTACAAGAGGTAAGTGGGAAAAAAACTCCACACAAGTTGTTAGTTAATTTCTCCCAAGTACATCATATGTGGCCCTAAACTGTTGATGAACACATGGCAGGGATCAGAAGGGAAGTGACCCAATTTTGGAAGCTACACCCCTCAAGGCATTTATCATTTGCCTGGACATATGACAAGACTCAGAAGTGAAGAGCACCATGCGCATTTGAGGCCTATTTTGGTGATTTTCACAGCATTGGCCCACAATTGCAGGGTTCTGAGGTCAAATCGTAAAACACACCTCCAAAAAAAGTGACCCCCATTTTTGAATCTACATCCTTTAAGGCATTTTTTAAAAGGGGTGTAGTGAGCGTTTTGACCCAACAGGCGTTTTTTCTTAAGAAAATAATGCACAGCGGATGGTGCAAAGTGAAAATTGCAATTTTCCGCTGATATGCCATTTTAGTGTACAATATGTTGTGCCACCCAATTTGGATTTTGGAACGTGGGTTTTGCCTGGTAGTATTTCAGTTTGGGGTTTTACTTGTATTTCAGTTTATAATAAAAGGCTTATTATGGGGAAAAAGATGATTTTTGTTTTTTTAACTTGAAATTTTTATACTTTTGTACAACATTTTTTTTACATTTTATATATTTTTTTTGGTCTTACCAGGGCACTTGAAGGCCTTCAATGCTGATCTCTATTCATCTACATTGCGCAACCCACGTAGTGCAATGCATTAGAGCTGTCAGGGTCTTTGTCAGGTATTTGGCAGACCGAAAGCAACCATTGGCACCCTCGTGATCACGTCCCGCCGGTGTCAATTGGCTACATACCAATTAAACTCATGGATGGTATTGTGTCTTAGGGCTCTTTGGATAATTGTAATCAATCTCAGACACCTGTGATAATTAGTTTGCCAGGTGTGCCCAATCAAAGGAAAACTACTTAAGAAGGACGTTGCACATTATTAAGCAGGCCACAGGTTTCAAGCAATATGGGAAAGAAAAAGGATCTCTCTGCTGCCGAAAAGCGTGAAAAAGTGCAATACCTTGGAGAAGGTATGAAAACATTAGATATTTCAAGAAAACGTAAGCGTGATCATCGTACTGTGAAAAGATTTGTGGCTGATTCAGAGCACAGACGGGTTCGTTCAGATAAAGTCATAATGAGGAAGGTTTCTGCCAGACAAATTAATAGGATTAGGAGAGCAGCTGCTAAAATGCCATTGCAAAGCAGCAAACAGGTATTTGAAGCCGCTGGTGCCTCTGGAGTCCCGCGAACCTCAAGGTGTAGGATCCTCCAGAGGTTTGCAAGTGTGCATAAAGCTATTATTCGGTCACCCCTAAACAATGCTCACAAGCAGAAATGGTTGCAGTGGGCTCAGAAATACATGAAGACTAATTTTCAAACCGTGTTGTTTACTGATGAGTGCCGTGCAACCCTGGATGATCCAGATGGATGGAGTAGTGGATGGTTGGTGAATGGCCACCATGTCCCAACAAGGCTGCGACGTCAGCAAGGAGGTGGCGGAGTCATGTTTTGGGCTGGAATCATGGGGAGAGGGCTGGTAGGCCCCTTTAGGGTCCCTGACGGTGTGAAAATGACCTCTGCAAAGTAGGTCGAGTTTATGACTGACCACTTTCTTCCGTGGTACAAAAAGTAGAACTGTGCCTTCCGTAGCAAAATTATCTTCATGCATGACAATGCACCATCTCATGCTGCAAAGAATACCTCTGTGTCATTGGGTGCTATGGGCATAGAAGGAGAGAAACTCATGGTGTGGCCCCCATGTTCCCCTGACCTCAATCCTATTGAGAACCTTTCGAGCATCCACAAGCAAAATATCTGAGGGTGGGAGGCAGTTCACAGCAAAACAGAAGCTCTGGGAGGCTATTCAGACATCCTGCAAAGATATTCAAGCAGAAACTGTCCAAATACTCACAAATTCAATGGATGCAAGAATTGTGAAGGTGATATCAAAGAAGGGGTCCTATGTTAACATGTAACTTGGCCTGCTAAGTTTTTTTTGAATGAAAGAGCTTTTGATTTCTGTAAATATGACCTCCTGATGCTGCAAATCCAACAAATTACCATTTTAGTTCTCTTTACAACCTTTAAAATGTTTTGATCTCTGTTGTGCATAATAATGTGAAACAGTGCATTTTGAGTTTTTTACTTCTAAAAAAAATCTATTATCATTAGGAGATTTGTTCAATAAGATTTGCATTATACTCCAACGGTTGATGGCTTGAAGATTATACTGACTGTCATTTGCATCGACTATTTAGGAAAATCAGCGAAAAATAACATTTGCATAATAATTTGGAACACGGTGTAGATGCCATGGTCCTTTAAGGTAAACCGTCTGGGTTCGAAGCTTGCTCCGGTCCCTGCCATTACAGCTTTTGAGTCCGCGCCATCATGGTCACGTACCGTTACGTGCTGTTGCGTTAAGTACTAAACTGCAACGATGTAACTGTACCTGGTTTGTCGTTAAGGGGTTAAGGTGGTTACCGTTCCCAGAACACTTTAACTCTTCATGAGTTTACCCAATACCAATCAACATACGAGATATAAAAACATTTCAGGACATGATCAAAACATTTATGTGATGTAATTTCAGGCCTAGGATCCCCACCGCAAATTCCTATTACCACAAACGACAGAGGGCTTTCCCACGTTAATCATTTTTAATTACTATAAAGCAGCCCAAATGGGAAAGATTGCAGCTCTAAATGCTAGGACTGCAGCGCCACAGCTCCAGCATGGGTTCTACTAGAACATTTTCTACTACATACTTTCTCTTCACTTGTTCTCATGTGGTATAAGGGTATGTGCACACGCTAGCTGTCATTTACGTGTGAAAAGACAGACTGTTTTCAAGAGAAAACAGCTGCCTCGTTTCACACGTAAATGCTCCTCCTCGCATTTTGCGAGGCGTCTGAGACGCTCGTAAATCTTGAGCTGTGCTTCATTGAGTTCAATGAAGAACAGCTCAAATTACGTGGCAAAGAAGTGCCCTGCACTTCTTTGCCGAGGCAGTCCATTTACGCGTCGTCGTTTGACAGCTGTCAAACGACGACGCGTAAATTACAGGTTGTCTGCACAGTACGTCGGCAAACCCATTCAAATGAATGGGCAGATGTTTGCTGACGTATTGCAGCCCTATTTTCAGACGTAAAACGAGGCATAATACGCCTCGTTTACGTCTGAAAATAGGTCGTGTGAACCCAGCTTCAAGGTCCTAGCCCACCCCCCAACATTCGCAACACCGCACCTATTTGTCACCACTCCTTGATGCTTTGGAGATCAACCATATTTAAAGTATGCCTCCAGACTAAATTATCACCATTAACCCACTTTATTTGAAACCCTGCATTCCCTCCTGGTAATTATTTATTTTTTAAATGTTTTTTATTTATTTTTTAAAAAGTTTTACTTTGAGATACAGCTTCTATGTATACTGGATACATAGACGCTATATCTTGACCTCAAAACCAAATCAGTCTGGTCAGCGGGACTGATGGCTTCCATGACAGCAAGACCTGCGTGTCAGAGCGGTTATCAATCACATCTAAGTTCATTACAGTTTTATTTATTTTTTAAATTAATATCATTTTCAAAGGTGTACTGTACATAGCCCTTAAATTTAAACTTCATTTACTACTTTTCTGGGCAGGCACCAAACTACTCTGAATCTTTCTGGAATACAATATTATTTTCTTCTATTACTCTACAGACCTAAGTATCATCTGGAAATATTGGCATTTTACCCTAAAAGCAATCTACAAGGTCATCAAATTTTACATTAAAAACCAAACAGAAAAAAAAAAAAAAAAACTGGGCTCAAAACTGAACCCCCGAGTACAACACAAGAAACTGTGACCCAATTTGAGTATGTTTCCTTAAACCATTCCTGCAAAATGATGTACATGATGTATATTGAATGTGCGGTCATTCAATAGGAACCTTTACACACCTGTTGCAGGACAGATAAGCCTTACAGTATGTGTATCAGAGCTCTGTTTTGTGACAAGATGTGCACCTGTGTGATCATCAAATGACGGACAGGTTTTTCTGCATGGCAGAAAAAAAATAGATATTCCTGCCTAATGGAAATCATCTTCCATATCTATTACGACTAGGGTTGTCACGATACCAGATTTGGACTTCAATACCGATACTTTGTGTAGTATTGCGATTTCGATACCAATTCGATACTTTGCCAACAGTAATAAAAAAAAATAAGTTCTTCCATTTTCTGATGTGAGGCACGAGATGTGACGTGTTTTGAATGTGCCTCACATTAACAGTAATTAACCCCATCATGTTTCTCAGTCATAATGGGTTAATGTGTAAGGTACATGATGGGGTTAATTACTATTAATGTGAGGCACATGGAGGTTAAATTCATCACACCTCGTGACTCAAAATAAGTGAAAGAAAGCAATTTTTAGTTTATTTTTTTACTGTGTCCACATCATGAATGACACAAAAAAAATTGTTATGCAGGTTATTATTGCCACGCCAACACCGAATATGTGTATGTTTTATGTATTGAGACTTATTTTAATGTTTATTGTAAAAATAAGGTGTGTGTGTATTTTTTTCTTTAACATCACTTTATGTTTTTACTTGTTTTTTATATTTTTAAACTTTAATTTACTGGCATATATCTATATGCATATCTACATTAGCCTGTGTACGGATAGTATACAGGCAGTTGTTAGGACATACCTAAGTATGCCCTAACAGGAAATATGATGAGACAGCCCTGGGGACCTTCAATGGACCCTGGGCTGTCTGCCCATATATGGTATGTCCCTCGATCGCGTCACAGGGATTTTCTGTGACACGATCTAAGGGGCATCCCCCTTCTCATTTTCCCCTTGAATACTGCGGTCAGCTTTGATCGCAGCATTCAGGGGAATAACAGCGGAGATGAAAGGGTTTTTCCCATCTCCGCCTTTAGAGAGCGGCTGCGGCTGTGTAATATAGACATTGCCCCGCTCCTGACAATAAGTGCGCAAGCGGTCAGCATGAGGTGATGCGGTCGGCGCTGCACTAATGAGCGGCGGTTCAGGAACTGATGACAGAACATGGGGGCGTTTTGCAGTGCGTCCACCATGTTCGGTCTTCATTGCCGGCAATCATTAGTGCAGCGCCGGCCGCATCACATCATGCTGACGGCGCACACTTGTCAGGACTCAGGAGAGGGGAAATGGCTGTATTACACACCCGCAGCCCCGCTCGAACAACATTCATGTGTTACAATGCTAAGCTGTGCGGCCGCACAGCTTAGGATCGAAATACATGAAATAACGGTATCAAACGGTTTGAGGGTGAACAGTATCGAAACAATTTCGATGCATCCTGCATCCCTAGTTACGACAGTTACAGATATAATGCTATATGAAAAACTACATCTAACAGAATCAATGGAACGGTTCCACAAAACATGAGAACCCTGGATTGAGTACTTCTTATAAATCGGAGATGACACAACCTCTTAACCTATAAAACAATCAAGTTGCCCGCTCTCACCTCCTGCTACGTATGTTTACCTGGGGACACGTCACTCTGCATCCTCTTTTGTAACAGAGTGCGTCCTGGAAACTAGCGTAGCCACACTGTTACAATGGAAGATGCAGAGTGACAGATCTAGTCATATGCTCCGCCATCCTTGGAAATATTATGAACAAGAGCGGCCTCCATAAGGAAGATACAGCTATCATAACATGGGAGCGTGGCTTATGACCTCGGGAAAGGACTGCAAATAAAGTTGAATAGTAAGTTAAGAGGGGAGGGCTGTGTGGCGCTATCTACAGGGCGTGTGTGTGGCGCCATCTACAAGGGGGCTGTGTGTGGCGCCATCTACAAGGGGGCTGTGTGTGGCGCCATCTACAAGGGGGCTGTGTGTGGCGCCATCTACAAGGGGGCTGTGTGTGGCGCCATCTACAAGGGGGCTGTGTGTGGCGCCATCTACAAGGGGGCTGTGTGTGGCGCCATCTACAAGGGGGCTGTGTGTGGCGCCATCTACAAGGGGGCTGTGTGTGGCGCCATCTACAAGGGGGCTGTGTGTGGCGCCATCTACAAGGGGGCTGTGTGTGGCGCCATCTACAAGGGGGCTGTGTGTGGCGCCATCTACAAGGGGGCTGTGTGTGGCGCCATCTACAAGGGGGCTGTGTGTGGCGCCATCTACAAGGGGGCTGTGTGTGGCGCCATCTACAAGGGGGCTGTGTGTGGCGCCATCTACAAGGGGGCTGTGTGTGGCGCCATCTACAAGGGGGCTGTGTGTGGCGCCATCTACAAGGGGGCTGTGTGTGGCGCCATCTACAAGGGGGCTGTGTGTGGCGCCATCTACAAGGGGGCTGTGTGTGGCGCCATCTACAAGGGGGCTGTGTGTGGCGCCATCTACAAGGGGGCTGTGTGTGGCGCCATCTACAAGGGGGCTGTGTGTGGCGCCATCTACAAGGGGGCTGTGTGTGGCGCCATCTACAAGGGGGCTGTGTGTGGCGCCATCTACAAGGGGGCTGTGTGTGGCGCCATCTACAAGGGGGCTGTGTGTGGCGCCATCTACAAGGGGGCTGTGTGTGGCGCCACCTACAAGGGGGCTGTGTGTGGCGCCACCTACAAGGGGGCTGTGTGTGGCGCCACCTACAAGGGGGCTGTGTGTGGCGCCACCTACAAGGGGGCTGTGTGTGGCGCCACCTACAAGGGGGCTGTGTGTGGCGCCACCTACAAGGGGGCTGTGTGTGGCGCCACCTACAAGGGGGCTGTGTGTGGCGCCACCTACAAGGGGGCTGTGTGTGGCGCCACCTACAAGGGGGCTGTGTGTGGCGCCACCTACAAGGGGGCTGTGTGTGGCGCCACCTACAAGGGGGCTGTGTGTGGCGCCACCTACAAGGGGGCTGTGTGTGGCGCCACCTACAAGGGGGCTGTGTGTGGCGCCACCTACAAGGGGGCTGTGTGTGGCGCCACCTACAAGGGGGCTGTGTCTGGCGCCACCTACAAGGGGGCTGTGTCTGGCGCCACCTACAAGGGGGCTGTGTCTGGCGCCACCTACAAGGGGGCTGTGTCTGGCGCCACCTACAAGGGGGCTGTGTCTGGCGCCACCTACAAGGGGGCTGTGTCTGGCGCCACCTACAAGGGGGCTGTGTCTGGCGCCACCTACAAGGGGGCTGTGTCTGGCGCCACCTACAAGGGGGCTGTGTGTGGCGCCACCTACAAGGGGGCTGTGTGTGGCGCCACCTACAAGGGGGCTGTGTCTGGCGCCACCTACAAGGCGGCTGTGTCTGGCGCCACCTACAAGGCGGCTGTGTCTGGCGCCACCTACAAGGCGGCTGTGTCTGGCGCCACCTACAAGGGGGCTGTGTCTGGCGCCACCTACAAGGGGGCTGTGTCTGGCGCCACCTACAAGGGGGCTGTGTCTGGCGCCACCTACAAGGGGGCTGTGTCTGGCGCCACCTACAAGGGGGCTGTGTCTGGCGCCATCTACAAGGGGGCTGTGTGTGGCGCCACCTACAAGGGGGCTGTGTGTCTGGCGCCACCTACAAGGGGGCTGTGTCTGGCGCCACCTACAAGGGGGCTGTGTCTGGCGCCACCTACAAGGGGGCTGTGTCTGGCGCCACCTACAAGGGGGCTGTGTCTGGCGCCATCTACAAGGGGATGTGTGTGTGGCACGATCTACAGTGGGTGTGTGTGGCGCTATCTACGGGGGATCTGTGTGGCACTATATGGGGGCTGTGTGAGACGCCATCTACAAGGGGATGTGTGTGTGGCACGATCTACAGTGGGTGTGTGTGGCGCTATCTACGGGGGATCTGTGTGGCACTATATGGGGGCTGTGTGAGACGCCATCTACAAGAGGTGTGTGTGTGTGTGTAGCTCTTTCTACAGGGGGGCTGTGTGTGGCGCTATCTACGGGGTGGCGGTGTATGGTGCTATCTACAGGGGGCTGTGTATGGCGCTATCTACATGGGGGGTGTGTGTGTGTGGCGCTCTCCACAGGAGGGCTCTGTGTGGCTCTATCTATAAGTAGTGCTGTGTGTGGCACCATCTACAGGAGGCTGTGTGTGGCGCTATCTACAGGGGGCTGTGTGTGGCGCTATTTACAGGGGGCTGTGGGTGGCGCCATCTACAGGGGGCTGTGGGTGGCCCTATCTACAGGGGGGCTGTGTGTGGCGCTATCTACAGGGGGGCTGTGTGTGGCGCTATCTACAGGGGGGGATGTGTGTGGCGCTATCTACAAGGGGGTGTGTATGTGGTGCTTTACTTTACAGTGTTTGACTATTCAGGGGCACAGTGTTTGGTACTATTTTATTCCGGGGCACAGTGTATGGTGCGATTATATTTAGGGGCATAGTGTGTGGCACCATGATAATTTTATCTTCGTTTAGAAGTGTGGAAATGTTGGAAAAGTGAGGAGCCAAAGACATCGTGGCAAATTCTCCCGCAATGGGTCATGGCCGGGAGAAGTCGTCATGAAGTCTGGACCGGATGGAGAATAAAAGAGGGGAAAAAAAACTACTAGAATCTGAAAAGTCGTCGCCTGTGAGTCACTGGATTTATAGAGAATCTGTCACCTCTCCTGACATGTTTATTATAGGAAATCCTTGTATTTCACAAAAAGTCTTTGTGCAGTCCAGGACTGATAGGCAAATGGGTGTTACCATTCCCCTTGTCTGGAGGATGTGTCCCTGCACAGTGTGATACGGTCAGTATGTAGGGACACAGCCCTTTGACAAGGGGAATCAGAAAACACTCATTTGTGGTCAGGTCTCGGCTCCCAGTAATGTGAAAGAGCAGCATTCTGGGCTTTGTATGTTTTAGCGAACGCTGAGAGACAAGCAGGAAGTAAAGCAACAGCGTGGCCATCATATCGGGGAGTGGTATGTCATGAAATAATAAGTTTTTTCAAGTTGATTATTCATAGGAGGTTGGCGTTTACCAGTGGCGTAACTACCGCTGTAGCAGCCATAGCGGCTGCTACGGGGCCCGCAGCATGAGGGGGCCCCCCACATGGCCGGCTGTATGGCGTTATCTACAGGAGGGCTGTATGGCGTTATCTACAGGGGGGCTTATGCAGTTATTTGCAGGGGATGTATGGCGTTATCTACAGGGGGGGTGGATGTATGGCGTTATCTACAGGGGGGGGATGTATGGCGTTATCTACAGGGGGGTTTGGGGCTGTATGGCGTTATCTACAGGGGGGGCTGTATGGTGTTTACATGTGTTTGGTACTTTGTTTTTTTTTCCTGCTGCCGGATAACCCCTTTAAGTTCAATGAATAAACAGTATGCAATAAGCTCCCTCTGGTTGTGACAGCAAGCAAACAGAATTTTATCATTTAACTATAAGGGTATGTTCACACGGCAAACAAAAAACGGCTGTAAAATACAGAGCTGATTTCAAGGGAAAACAGCCTTTGATTTTCAGCCATTTTTTATGCATCAGGAATTTTTTGCTGCGTTTTTTTAAGGCCGTTTTCGGAGCTGCTTTTCTATTGACCCAATAAAAAACGGCTGAAGAAGTGACATGCACTTCTTTAAGGGCCTTTTTTTCAAACGGCCGCGTAAAAAAAACGCCCCGACGGAACGAACCGCCGTTTTTACCATTGAAATCAAGGAGGCAAATGTTTGGAGGCGTCTGTATTTCCAGCCATTTTTCGTGGCATTTACGGCCCGAAAAATGGCTGGAAATAAGCCGTGTGTACATACCCTAAGGCCGGATTCACACCGGATTCACACTAGCAAAAAAGAGGCGGCGTTTTGCGTCGGCAAAAGGCACTTAACAGCTCCGTGTGGCAGCCCCGTATGATGCGCGGCTGCGTGATTTGCATCATTATGACACTGTTTGTATGTTTGTAAACAGAAAAGCACGTGGTGCTTTTCTGTTTTGATTCATAGTTTGACAGCTGTTGCGTGAAAAACGCAGGTCCCATGGAAGTGCTTCCGTGTGGCATGCATGCTTTTCACGCACCCATTGAAATATGCCCAAAGAACGGACATGTCGTGACTTTTTCGCAGCGGACTCACGCTGCGTAAAAATCACGCAACTGTCTGCACTGCCCCATAGACTAATATAGGTCTGTGCAAAGCGCGTGAAAATCACACGCATTGCACGGACGTATATCCCGTTCGTCTGAATAAGCCCTAAGTCTTAATGTTCTGTATCATAAAAACAGAACATCCCACTACTATAGATTCAGACATATAAAGAAATAAATCAGCAATGAACTTTTAACCAATTTAGATAAAAAAATAAAAAACAAAATGGTGTGCAAAGGGTGCCATTCACATTAAGGTTTCATGTGTTATGTAATATGATGTTACAGTTTTACAGTACCTTTTAAAGGCATTCGGAAGTCTTTTCCCTTTTACCGTGCTGTTATTTACGGTTGGAAGAGCAGCGATTTTATGGCAATGTTGGCCCAATGCTCTTCTTCGGGTTTACTCTAAAAAACAGAGAAGTAGGTAACATTATTTATCTTTTTCTAAAAAGTAAAAGGTCATCAAATTGCACTATAATATATATTTGAAATGTAAAATATTATAGGATTGGTAGCTATGGGCAACAAATACGCTGGTTATAAGAACAGCTTTTATGCATGAGCCCAAATATGATGCACGGACACAAAGAACCTCCATAGTATCCAGGGCGCCCTTAGTGACAAGACAGAAGCATCTGCCCTGTACTTTCACACATTGATTTCTGACAACATTATCTGTGCTCTCTCCCCCCTCCATAGATGGTACGTGTATTACCCAGCCTGTGGAACCATGTCCCTTCCCTACACTTTCTGCGTAGTACTGATAAGAGAAATCACCAGATCTTACTGACGGTTCTCACAGCTCTTGCGTTTTATTATAACCAGTAAGAGGAGGCGGTTTTCCTTTCACATGTTAAAAAGTGAAGGAGCAATTATTGTTAGGATTAAAATAATTCTGAGCGTTGATAATAATTGCCCGATGTAAATACACAAAGTTATCAAAGATAAACTATGAAAGTATCACTTTGCCTGACTATTGTTGGTAAAAATTGATTGCCTACAACATGATTATTATCCTTTTTCATGTAAAGGTGGCTATATTATCAAAATCATCTGTATATGTATGTGGGCAGCTCGAGAGTCGTTGGGGGATAGCCGGATCAAAAATGCTCATCCAGGAGATAGGCGAAACCAGTGGTGTTCAGCAGTGGGTTTTCACCCTTTCTACATTGAAATAAACATATTTATGGGGTAGTCAGGAGAAATAGCCGACAGCAGAAGAAGTGTTGCATAGCATGGCATGGCATGCAATAAAATGCTGATCAGCAGCATCCCTGATGTTAGGAAAACGCCTGATCCCTTAAGACCACTATGACTACTGTTCTAGCTTCTGGGCGGTTCTGTTTTACTTTGAGCCTCTCTCTTTCTGCCAATTAGGTGTAGGGTTGTATTTTTATCTGCTTCCTCCACCTGGTCTTTGCTTGTGATTCTCCTAGTCTTCCGGTGTTCTGATCAAGCTCTGACACTCCCTGTACTTCTGACTTCTGGGAAACGGACCTAGTCTTGTCTCTCGTTAACCCCTTGTTTACCGATTTTGATTATCTGCCTCCAGCTGGTTCTGACCTCGGTTGTACCCGATTTCCACTTGCTCTGTTTTGGACTTTCTGTTTACCCTCTGGCTAGCCAGTTATCCTGTTAAGGTATTGCCTGCATTGCAGCTCTTATCCAACACTGAACTCTGCTACAACAACCCGGGTTCTATGCAGCAAAGACCATCATCCCACATAGCGGTCGGCTCTGGCGAAAACCTTAGACTTTGTCGATCAGAGTTGTGATGGATTTGAGGTTGCGGTTTTATTTGCACACTCTTTCCCGGCAGTCTCCAGCAGCCTTTGGGGAATCGCTCAACTTTCAATTCCATAACACCTGAATTGGTAGTGGTAAAAAGTAAAGCTGGCCATACATTTTAGATAGCGGTCCAGCATGCACTCGTTCAAGGGACATATTCCTCCCGACATCCCTCCTCCAAACGAAAGGATCGGGCATGTCAAAATTCACCATGCCAGACCCTTTTCTCCCCTGCCATCGTGGAGCGGGGGGGGGGATTGGGATTCCACCATTCGCAATAGATTGTCAGCCAGTCCCATCTAATGTGTGTGGCCACCTTAAGGTTTGAGAATGGGTGGGGGGGGGGGGGGGGGGGAGTACAAAAAAAGGGACAACACAGTTAAGGGGGTGTGAGCTCATCTTGGGGCATGTTTAGTCTAGATAATGTGTCCTGCTCCCTAATTCCATTATTTTTGTTAATTCAAGGATCAGAAATGGTGATAAATTTGAGACAAAGACATAAGTTGTCATCAGTTTTTATCAACCTGACTATTGCGCTGTGAACATCCATCTGCAATGGCTATTTAGTTAGCTTAAAAAACAAAACCTCATAACCTTTGCTGAAATAGTCTTTAATGTGACACATGGGATATGTTTTACATGATTACTAATGTTGTTGGAAAAACTGTGGGTGGGAAACCTAATGACTTCCTCATCCCTAGCGGTCACATTTCCTGCCTGATTAAGATTTGATTCCCAACAAATATAAGTATAAGGACAAACAGAAGCCTTGCAGCCTGGGAAATGTTAACATAAATACTCCGTTTGGTTGAGGCGAGGGGGAAACAATATTTTAGGGGTAGTTCAGAAGATGCTGCACTCAGAAAATGTCAATATAATTTTCCCCCAAAATGGTCTAGATAAAGTGTGACGCGTTGCCTTCCCAATATCAAGTGCTATACTACTTATCATTGTACTAATGTAAAATATGTGGATTTCAAGTTAGGGCTCACAACTGAAGTTTTCATTCCCATTCTCAGTTAGGGCCAGTTCACATCAGCGTTGGGCTTCCATTCATCGGTTCTGTTCAACCTGTCGGAGAAGCCGATGAATGGAAAGCCGGAAGGAAACCATAGCTTCCGTTTGCATTACTATTGCTTTCAATGGTAACGCTTCCGTTGCAATTAGTTTCCGTTTGTTTCTGTTCCGTAAAGTTTGTCTTTTTCACAGAAATAATAGCGTAGTAGACTACGCTATTGTATCTGCGAAAAAAACGGAACCTTTACAGAACGGAAACCAACTGCAACGGAAGCATTACCATTGAAATCAATGGTAATGCAAACGGAGGCTATGGTTTCCATTCTGACTCTCCGTTCGGCGGTTCCTCCGACGGAAGAGTCAAATGAAACCGATGAACGGAAGTCCAACGCTGATGTGAACACAGCCTTAGCAACAAGAAAATTAATACAACATAAAAATTAAATACATTAATATTATCAACCAGTTGTTAACATCCACTAGTGCAGTGACGTCGGACGCTTGGAACGAGCGCTGCTTTTGACTTCCTAGATAGGAAGGTCCATCTTTTGCCACTGCAAACATGCTTTCATTGGAAAGCTCTCTTTTTGTGAAATAGACAGCCATACAAATCTTTAAGCCGCTTCCAATGAATTTGGATGAAGCTGCTTCATTGACCTATCTCCCCTGAGGAATCATTTGGTCAGGACGAAACGCGTTGGGAGAACATTATTTACCACTTGTCATCTCAAAGAGGCTACTTCCTTGACATAAAGACACAATCGATGAAGGACTACTAAGACCAAAAAAAAGGGGTAGGAGGGCAACAGCCCCTAACTTTTTCCTATTACCTCTGTATGTTATCCATGCAAGACAAAGAAAACAAATAAATGTGGGGGAACCCCAAAAAAGGGAACTAAGAAAATAGTACAGATTTAGGATCCTTAGAAAAGTGGACTATCTGTGGTCTCAAAAATTGTGATGAAAATGCACATCATGCATATATGAAAAATTGCATACAGTAATTGCATATGAAACTTATGTACACGTTATGTTTTTACAAATATAAAAAAAAAAAAAATTAAAGTAAAAGTTATATTTTATATATACTCCGGATCTATCTTTTTCTTTGTGTAATAATATATCAAAACATCACATTTACATTCATAGTTTTAATGGAAAATAGAAAATATAATGGGAACTTCTTCACTGTAAAGCACAATTAAAAATGTGAAATAAACCCACAGGATGGAAAAAAAAAAAAAAGTCTGCAGGAGGTAAAACGACAAAGCCACGGGAGGGAAACAATGAAACCACAGGACTAAAATGAATAAATAAACTGAAAGGTTACAGGTTATTTCAGGCTACAGGAAAGGAGTACAGATAGGGAACCAAATTAGTTATAAAGAGAAAGACATGGATACCAAAAACGCATATTCAGCGCTCAAATTTATACAAAGCACTACATTTTTTTAAATCATACTGCAAAATAAGATTATATAAATAATCTTCGTAAAATCCAAAATTATGAACACAAAACAATAGCTGAATGTTTATCCGCTTGGATAAACTTATAGTAAGCCCTGCTTGTCTGCCCCATGTAAATCACCAGGCTAATGTCATGGTCCCCATATGCAATTAGCCTGTTAATTTATGCGCTGCAATATTGATTTGATCAGAATTCAGCTTAGATAACTATTCAGGACAACACAGGAGGGGCTGGAGACCATGCTGACAGAGATCTCATCTGACGGAATTAATAGTGAACGGCATCTAGCAGTTTGCAATGTATTACATAGTTACATAGTTAGTACGGTTGAAAAAAGACATGTCCATCAAGTTCAACCAAGGGATGGGAAAAGGGAAGGTAACAATTTCTACACATAGGAGCTAATATTTTTTTGCTCTAGGAAATTATCTACGCCTTTTTTAAAGCCATCTACTGTCCCTGCTGTGACCAGCTCCTGTGGTAGACTATTCCATAAATTAACCGTTCTCCCAGTAAGGAAGGCTTGTCACCTCTGCAGTAGAGATGAGCTAACTTATGAAAAGTTCGGTTCGGCTAGTTCGCCGAATTTCACGAAAAAGTTCGATTCGGACCAAACTAGTTCTGACCGAACCTGTAATTTCCGTGCGCCGAGCATGGTACTGTCCAGGGTGCTGAAAGAGTTAATGGGCTGCACTAACTCTTTCAGCAACCTTGACAGTACCATGCACGGCGCGCGGAAAATACAATTTTAATGTAATAAAAAAAAAATACATTCATACTTACATTCCTCCTGTCCGGCCTCCAGCGATGACGTTTCATCCATGTCACCGCTGCAGCCAATCACAGGCTGTAGTGTCGGTCACGCACGTCAGGATGACGACAGAAGGCCGGCCTCCAGGGATGACGCTTCATCCCACGTGACCGCCTCTGCAGCCAATCACAGGCTGCAGCGGCCTCTGCAGCCAATCACAGGCTGCAGCGGCCTCTGCAGCCAATCACAGGCTGCAGCGGCCTCTGCAGCCAATCACAGGCTGCAGCGGCCTCTGCAGCCAATCACAGGCTGTAGCGGCCTCTGCAGCCAATCACAGGCTGTAGTGGCGGTCACGCACGTCAGGATGACGTCAGAAGGCCGGCCTCCAGGGATGACGCTTCATCCCACGTGACCGCCTCTCCAGCCAATCAAAGGCTGCCACGTCAGGAAAGAAGGTCGGACTGGAGGAAGAAGAGGGACTCGTCACCAAGACAACGACCGGGTACGTATGAAATGCTTTTTATTTTATTTTTAATCAGCAGCCTCTTTTCTCTATCAGTGATTGATAGAGACAAGTGGCTGCCGATTAGTATAATATTTTTGTAATGTTTTTTCTGCCCGCCCGGGTTCGGTCAAAACGTGTTCGGCCGAACCCGGTGAAGTTCGGATTAGCTGCGAACCAAACTTTTCGCGATGTTCGGACCGAAACCGGGTTCGGATGTCCCGGTTCGCTCATCTCTACTCTGCAGATTGAACCTTTTTTTATCCAGATGGAGGGAGTGCCCCTTTGTTTTTTGAGGGGGTTTTACATGGAACAGGATTTCACCATATTTTTTGTATGTGCCATTAATATAGTTATATAAGTTAATCATGTCCCCCCTTAGTCGTCTTTTTTCAGGGCTAAATAGGCTTAATTCTTTTAATCTTTCCTCATAACTTAGATTCTCCATTCCCCTTATTAGCTTCGTTGCTCTTATTTGTATTTTTTCCAACTCCAGGGCATCCTTTCTATGAACTGGAGCCCAGAACTGAACTGCATATTCTAGATGAGGCCTCACTAATGCTTTGTAAAGTGGTAATTTTATATCCCTGTCCCGGGAGTCCATGCCTCTTTTCATACACTACAATATCTTGCGGACCCTTGAAGCAGCTGATTGACATTGCATGCTGTTATTTAGTTTATGATTTACAAGTACTTCATAAATATATGTAATACATTCAAGCTGCAGAAGCAAAACGGTCAAGAATTTAAATAAAAAACAATTACAGATTTTTTTTTTATCACATATACCACATGCAATAAAAAAATATTTATGCAAAGGTATCCGTAGCCTTTAACTTCAATACCTCACAACGTACAATTGTTTCATTTGTTTCTTTAATAAAGCATCTTTGGAATAAGAAAAAGTATGAATTTGAGAAATGTATATATTTTATACCGGTTTGTCAATTTTTTTTTCTAAATAATACCTACAAAACATCAGCTCTAATAATAAATAATAAAGAACTCCCTACATATGTGAATGCAGCACTTCAAAAGGGTAAAATTTTGCTAAAAAAGGTTAAAACATTTTTTTATAGAGGGAACCCACGACAGATGTGAATCGAGCGGATTCCGCTGCAAATTTCTACCTCCCAATCTTTTTAATGGGATTTGGATGCCTCATTTTCCCGCTAGCAGATTATTTCAGCTAGCGGGAAAAAGAAGCGTCCTGCTCGATCTTCGGGTGGATTCCGCCCGAACCTCCCTTTGTCAATGGAAAGAAAGATCAATGGAATCTTCCGGCTGTCGGGACCCGCTAAGCAAAATCCGCCGTGTGAACTAGGCCTTAAAGAGTTTTTCCGAGACATCTTTTTAGTGGCATTGTCCTTTGTAGTGTAATGTGAGTGTATTTTGCAATCACGAACTTTTTTTGTAGGAGGGGCCTTATCCCCGAATCCTTTGCACGGTCACGTGATCCCGCCGACATTTCCACTTCCTTGGGACAGACGTCACGTTTTCCGCCAGTCACAGCACAGCTCCTATGCACAGAGAGTCATCGCCGCCTACATGGGGCAGGGCTATCTTCCAGAGATACTGCGCTGTAGTAGCTTTAACGCATGCACTGTAGGAGTATGTTACATGGGGGAGTAGTGATGTAGTAGATTATGGGAATGTAAAAGTGCAGTGCTCACTGGGAACAACTTCTAAGTATAGAAGGCTAACAAGCGGCACGCTCCCGGATAACCTTTTTAAATATTTGAGGTTATTTTGAATTATCTCACAGAAAACAAAATTTAAAATAAAAAGTAGTAGCAGAGCCGTATTTGCCAGTAGGAACTCCCTCCTCTGCCTCCCAATGGACAGGTTTGAAAATCCAGCGTCTTTCTGGGAAAGTAGCGAAGGGCGCTGGCCACATGCCAGAAAGAGAGGGGGAGAGACATGAACAATGCTCCACCCTTTCCTCTGCAAAGTGAACACTGATTGGTGGAGCAGCAGCAGAGTCCGTCCATCTGCTGCTCCACTAATCACAGCTTTTACACAGACAGAGCGCTGAGGAAGTGGTGCCTGCCTCACCTGCCTGTTTTTCTGTCATATCTGGATCGCAGTATCAGCTGTGTAACAGTGCAAGTTCAGTACTTACATTGTTTTATGTTCTCTGCCGTTACTGGAGAATGGTTTTCGAAAGAATTTCCTTATGGCGGGAGGGAGGGGGGAGGCATGGGTGGCACAGCAGCTTTACCTATGAATACAATGAGCCCCATAAAAGATTATGCTCCAGCCCCATGACAGCCCAAATTTGAGCTCAGGTCAGGACACTGACCATTATTCACCTGACAACAGCAGCAGCTGCCTGTGAACGTCCAATAAGCAGGAGCCTTACATGGGTCTTGACGTGTCTGACAATCAGCAAAGAAGGGAAGGTGACCGTAGGGTAGTTGATAACGGACATAAGAAACACTATCTGACTCTACTTACCTACCGCATATGTATCTATCCTATAAAAAACATTAAAAAAATAACGCGTACTCTAAAGCTCTCCCATTATTTATTTCGCACAGTGAACGCTGTCAAATAAAAAATGACGGAAATTATATTTTTGTTTATCCCACTTTTCCAAAAACTGAACAAAAATGTTATCAAAAAGATGTATGAGGAGTACCCAAAAATGGTACTAATAAAAACTACAGCTCGTCCCACAAAAACAAACCCTCACACCGCTCCAGCAATGTAAAAATAAAAGTTATGGCTCCCACAATATGGTGTCACAAAAACAAAAAACTTTTTTTAAAAAGTGTTTTTATAGTGCAAAAGTAGTAAAAAAAAATTCTTATATACATTTAGGTTTGCCATAACTATATCAACCTGCAGAATAAAGTTATCATGTCATTTATACCGCACAGCGAATGCTGTAAAACGAAACACATCAATTGCGGAATTGCTGTTTTTATTTTATTGCTGTTTTTATTTTATTTTTTTATTCACCCCAAAAAAAAAAAAAAGTTTATTTCAACACATTATATTTACCCCACTATGGTGCCATTAGAAATAAAACTTGTCTCGCAAACAAACTATCATACGGCTATATTAAAGGAAACAATTATGATAAGTTAATTAAGTTATGGCTTTTGGAATGCAGGGATGCAAAAATTAAAAAAATCAGCGTGTCCTCAGGGCCAAAATAGCTTCGTCCTCAAGGGGTTAATGACTTTGTGTCTAAGGCAGCATGAGCTGTAAATACGGACTGGAGTATCAGTATGGGTTTATGAGAGACTGGTCTTACCTATCCAGTCTGATCAGATTCTACAAGGAAAAGAGTTCTAAATGGGATATGGGTACAGTTGTGGATGTCACATATCTAGATTTTTCTATATAAAATACTGTTCCAAATAAGAGGTTGTTAAATAAAGACATGGGGGAAAATGTCTCGCTAAAAGAGGGTGGTTATTGACCATTAACTTGGTTCTTAACCCTTTCAAGACCGAGCTCATTTTGACCTTCATGACCAGCCCTATTTTCCCAAATCTGACATGTGTCTCTTTATGTGATAATAACTCCGGAATGCTTTTGCCTATCTAAGCGATTCTGAGATTGTTTTCTCGTGACATATTGTACTTTATGTTAGTGGAAAAATTTGGTCAATAAATTCATTGCTTATTTGTGAAAAACACCAAAATTTAGAGAAAATTTGCAAAAATTATGATTTTTCTCATTTTAAATGTATCTGCTTGTAAAACAGATAGTAATACCACACAAAATAGTTACTATTTTATATATTCCATATGTCTACTTTATATTTGCATAGTTTTTTGAACATTATTTTATTTTTCTAGGACGTTACAAAGTTTAGAACTTTAGCAGCAATTTCTCACATTTTCAAGAAAATTTCAAAAGGCCATTTTTACAGGGACCAGTTCCGTTCTGAAGTGGCTTTGAGGGCCTTATGTACTAGATAGACACCATAAATCACCCCATATTAAAAACTGCACCCCTCAAAGTATTCAAAATAGCATTCAGAAAGTTTCTTAACCCATTAGGCGCTTCACAGGAATTAAAGCAAAGTAGAGGTGAAATTTACAAATTTTATTTTTTTTGCTGAAATTAATTTGTAATACATTTTTTTCTGTAACACAGAAGGTTTTACCCGAGAAATGCAACTCAATATTTATTGCCCAGATTCTGCAGTTTTTAGAAATATCCCACATGTGGCTCTAGTGTGATAATGGACAGAAATACCGGCCTCCGAAGCAAAGGAGCACCTAGTGGATTTTGGGGCCTCCTTTTTTTAGAATATATTTTAGGCACCATGTCAGGTTTGAAGAGGTCTTGTGGTGCCAAAACAGTGGAAATCCCCCAAAAGTGAGACGGTTTTGGAAACTACACACCTCAAGGAATTTATCTAGGGGTATAGTTAGCATCTTGACCCCACAGGTATTTTGCTATATTTATTGGAGTTTGTCTGTGAAAGTCTACTTTTTTTCTGAAAAAATATAAAAAAAAATAATATTTGCAAGGAATCAAGATTAAAAAGCACCCCAGAACTTGTAAAGCTACTTCTCCCGATTACGCCAATACCCCATATGTGGTACTAAACTGCTGTTTGGACCCACGGCAGAGCTCAGAAGGGAAGGAGCGCCATTTGGATTTTGAAGCGCAGATTTTGCTGGATTGGTTTTCAGTTCCATGTCGCGTTTGCAACGCCCTGGAGTAAGCAAAACCGTGGAATCCCCCCAAAACTGACCCCATTTTGAAGACTACACCCCTCAAGGAATTGTTCTAGGGGTATAGTTAGCATTTTGACCCCACAGTTTTTTTGCTGAATTTAGTGGAATTAGGCCGTGAAAATGAAAATCTACTTTTTTCTGAAAAAACATAGAAATGTTTAATTTTTACAATGAATAAAGGAGAAAAATTACCCCAAAATTTGTAAAGCAATTTGTCCTGATTACAGCAATACGCCATATGTGGTAATAAACTGCTGTTTGGACCCACGGCAGGACTCAGGAGGGAAGGAACAATATTTGGCTTTTGGAGCTCAAATTTAGCTGGAATGGTTTTCGGGTGTCATGTCGCATTTGCAAAGCCACTGAGGTACCAAAACAGTGGAAACCTCCCAAAAGTCCCTTTAGGGGACTGGAACGAGCGATCATTAGGTTGCTGGTACAATACACTGCAATACTAATGTATTGCAGTATAATGTCATTTTACAGGCTCCTGTAACAGCGCGATCACTGTTCCTGTCCGTTAGTCCCGGGTTTCAGCTGTAATACACAGCGGACACCTGCAGAATATGGAGCGTGCACAGCGCATGAGCCCGCTCCATAAATAACCCCTCGCACCACGACATGCTATTAAGTCGTGGTGCGCCAAGGCGTTAATGCGCAGCGGATGGTGCAAAGTGAAAATCAAAATTTTCCACTGATGTGCCATTTTAATGCACAATATATTGTGCCCAGTTTGTGCCACTGAAGACAAATACCTCATACAATGTTGAGCGGGTTCTCCCGGATATAAAATGTCATATATGTGGACGTAAGCTGGTGTTTGGGCACGCTGTGGGGCTCAGAAGGGAGGGAACGCCATTTGGCTTTTGGAGCGCATATTTTGCTTGGTAACTGTTCTGTTTGGGGTTTTGCTGGTATTTCAGTTTATAATGTGGGGGGATATGTAATCTGTGCGGAGTACAACAGGGCATAATAAGAGGGTATAATAATGGGGTACATAAATAATAATTCGCAGATATGTGGCCGGTGTCGCACTGATAAATGGCGCCCGATCTTATCCGCTTTTGGAACACTGCACATTTTGCATCGCCATATTCTGAGAGCCAGAACTTTTTTATTTTTTCTCCAACGGAGCTGTGCGATGACTTATTTGTTGCGGGACAATCTGTAGTTTTCATTGGTACCATTTTAGGGTACATGCGATTTTTTTTAATCACTTTTTATTCGATTTTTTTGGAAGCAAAGTGACAAAGAAACATAAATTCTGACAATGTTTTTTGTATTTTTTTTTTTTACAGTATTCACCGTGCGGTATAAATGACATTTTACTTTATTCTGCGGGTCGGTACGATTACGGCGATACCATATGTATATAGGTTTTTTATGTTTTGTGGCGATTGCGCAATAAAATCACTTTGATAAAATTATTTATTTTCTGTGTCCCCATAACGTTTTTATTTTTCCGTCAAAAAAGCGGTGTAAGGGCTTGTTTTTTGCGGGACGGGTTGTAGTTTTTATTGGTACTATTTTGGGGTACATGCGACTTTTTGATCACTTTTTATTCTATATTTTGGGAGGGTTGATGACCAAAAAAAAGTGATTCTGACATTGTTTTTTAAATTTGTTTTTTGCGGTGTTCACCGTGCGGGAAAAATAATATTATAGTTTTATAGTTTGGGTCGTTACGAACGCGGTGATACCAAATATGTGTACTTTTTTTTAAATTTTCATTTTTTCCCTATAATAAAAGACTTATTATAGGAAAAAAGCATTCTTTTTTTTTTGTAACTTTTATAACTTGTTTTTACACTTTTATAAAACTTTTTTATTACTTTATTTTTTACTTGTTTTACTTGAAGCCTGGCAGCACTGATCGCTGCTATAATACATTACACTACCTAGGTAGTGTAACGTATTATAAACTGTCAGTGTGACGCTGAGAGTCACAGTGACAGGAAGCTTATGAGAACCAGCTGGTTCTCATAGGCTGCTGTGCATGGCAGACTCGGGGGCCGTTATATGGCCCCCGGTTCTGCCTTGTAACCGACTGCAGCACCAGCAATCGGTCCCCGGGAAAGTTTGTTGTAGCAACAAACTTTCCAGTTTGTTATAGCAACAAACTTTCCAGTTCGTGCTACAACACACTTTCCCTGCGATCACATGACCGGGACCTGAACTAATCAGGTCCCGATCATATCTCCGGGACCAGAGGCAGGTGATAACAGCGCGATCCGGGTGTCAGCGCTAGTCTGAGACACCCGGATCGTGCTTTTAACACCCACCGTGAATTCACGTCGGCACTGTACAGAGCCCAGCAAGTGCAGACGAATATACAGTGGGCGGTCGGGAAGCGGTTAACCCCTTCCCGCTGCAGCCCTTTTTCAGATTTTCATTTTCGATTTTTCCTCCCCACATTCCAGAAGCCATAACGTCTTTATTTTTCCGTCAATATAGTACTATGAGGGCTTGATTTTTGCGGGACGAGTTGTAGTTTTTCGTAGCACCATTTATTCTGCCGTATATGTACTAGGAAACAGGGAAAGAATTATTTGTGGGGTAGAAAATGAAAAAACCAGAGATTCCTCCATGGTTTTTTGCGAGCCGTTTTTACAGAATTCACTGTGCAATTAAAACATGTTAACTTTATTCTGTGGGTCAATACGATTACGGTGATACCAAATATATATAGTTTTTTCTATATTTTACTACTTTTACATGTAAAAACCTAAGTGTAAAAAAGAAAATTTATTTTGCGTCGCCAAATTCCAAGAGCCATAAGTTTTTTATTTTTCTGTCGATTAAGTGGTATGAGGGCTTATTTTTTGCGGGATAAGCTGTCGTTTTTAATAATACCATTTTGGTGTACATGCAAGGGTTTGATCATTTTTTATTTTTTGTGGGAGATTAGGTGACCAAAAAATAGACACTCTGGCGTTTACAATTTATTTATTTTTTACGCCGTTCACCGCGCAGGTTAAATAATTATATATTGTAATAGTTCAGACTTTTACGGACGCGGCGATACCAATTATGTTTATTTATTTACTATGCTCTAGGGGGAAAAATGGGAAAAGGGGAGTTTTTTGAACTTTTAATTCTTTTTTTAAAAAAACACAAAAAAACTTTATTTAACTCATTTATACTTTTTTTTATTCGTCCCCCTAGGGGACTTCAACCAGCGATCGTTAGATCGCTTGCACGATATACTGCAATACTAATGTATTGCAGTATATCGTGATTCTGACAGGCACCTATTAAGACCTGCCGGAGGCAAGGCTTAATAGGTGTACAAAGATGGCGGACCTTGGGGCGTTCATTAAGCCCCCAGGCAGCCATGGCAACCATCGCCCCCCGTGACAGCGTTGCGGGTGGCGCGATGAGCTGTTAGAGAGGGTCGCCTCCCTTTTTCTGACGATTTAAATGCTGCGGTTGGTATTGACCGGAGTATTTAACGAGTTAAACTAGCGGGATCGCGCTCGAGCGCGATGCCGCTAGTTACTCTGAAGTGTCGGCTGTAACATACAGCAGACACCGGCATCGTATGGAGCGACCTCACTGCGTGAGTCCGCTCCATACTTTCCCTTTCCGACTGCGGTCGCTTCTCAGGGGGTTTTAACTGTACTGGTACCTTGGGGCTCTGCATACATGACTTGGCACCAGAAAAGCTGCAGTAGGCCAAATGGTGGTCCTTTCCTTCTGAGCCCTGCAGTGTGCCCAGGCAGCAGATAACAGCCACATGTATGGTATTTCCGCACCTGGGAGAAGGCTGTAATACTGTGAACCGCCGCTACAAGTGTGTCGGCGATTCATAGTACGAGCAGATAAGGAAAGAAGGGGAAGCAGCACTCGTACAATCCCGGGAGTCTGACCCTAACTGATCAGATATTGATGGCCATCAATTTTTAAGGAGTGGACAATATCTTTAAGGCCCAAACTATGCTGTGTCACTACAGGGTGAAAGAGGTATTTTACAGCTACATTTTCTTTTTTACAGGTTTTAGGTTAACAGCTACATTTTATTTTTTTTGTTTGAAGAAAAGTTAAGACAATTTTTTAATATACTTTCTGTATTAATTCCTCATAGTTTTCAAGATCTCCGCTTGGAACTTTCACCATTTACTAACAGGGGATAAAAACCTATCCACTGTCATTTGATGATCACACAGGTGCACATCTTGTCACAAAACAGAGCTCTGATACACATACTGTAGGGTTTATCTGTCCCGCAACAGGTGTGTAAAGGTTCCTATTGAATGACAGCATATTCAATATACAGGGTGGGCCATTTATATGGATACACCTAAATAAAATGGGAATGGTTGGTGATATTAACTTCCTGTTTGTGGCACATTAGTATATGGGAGGGGGGAAACTTTTTAAGCTGGGTGTTGACCATGGCGGCCATTTTGAAGTCGGCCATTCAACTGGCCCACGACGACCAATCCACTTTCCAGGAAACTGTTCATCTAGGAATGCTCGGACCTGACACCCATAATGTGGTGGTGCACCATCTTGCAGGAAAAACTCAGGGAACGTGGATTGGTCGTCGTGGGCCAGTTGAATGGCCCCCTAGGTCTCCCGATCTGACCCCCTTAGACTTTTATCTTTGGGGTCATCTGAAGGCAATTGTCTATGCTGTGAAGATACGAGATGTGCAGCAACTGAAACTACGGATACTGGAAGCCTGTGCTAGCATTTCTTCTGCGGTGTTGCTATCAGTGTGTGAAGAGTGGGAGAAGAGGGTTGCATTGACAATCCAACACAATCGGCAGCACTTTGAACACATTTTATAAGTGGTCAGAAACTTGTAAATAACTCATGAAAGAATAAAGTAACGTTAAAACCAAGCACACCATTGTTTTTCTTTTGAAATTCTCGATAAGTTTGATATGTCACATGACCCTCTTCCCATTGAAAAAAAACTAAAAGTTGGATACAAAATGTCCGACTTCAAAATGGCCACCATGGTCAACACCCAGCTTGAAAAGTTTCCCCCCTCCCATATATTAATGTGCCACAAACAGGAAGTTAATATCACCAACCATTCCCATTTTATTTAGGTGTATCCATATAAATGGCCCACCCTGTACATCATTTTGCAGGAATGGTTTAAGGAAACATACTCAGATTGGGGCACAGTTTCAAGTGTTGTACCCGGGGGTTCAGTTGTGGGCCCATTTTTTTTCTGTTTTGTTTATCAATGTAAAATTTGATGATCTTGTAGATTGCTTTCAAGGTAAAATGTCAATATTTCCTGATGATACTAAGGTCTGTAAAGTAATAGAAGAAAATGATATTGTATTACAGAAAGATTCAGAGTAGTTTAATGCATGCCCAGAAAAGTAGCAAATGAAGTTTAAATTTAAGGGCTATGTAAAGTACACCTTTGAAAATGATTAAAAAAAATAAAAAAATAAATCAGTTATGAACTTCGATGTAATCGGTAACAGTTCGATCCCACGCAGAACTCGCTGTCTGTGAACCGGTCAGTGCCGCTGACCTAACGGATACAGGTTTCAGCGCAAGGTACATCTGCTCTGTATACAGAATACAAAGCAGCTGTATCTAAAAAAGTAAAAATAGTCTTTAATAAAAAAAGTAATTACAAAGTTGCACCATTCACATGGATAGTTTTATTTGAAAAAAAAATAATTATATATATATATATATATATATATATATATATATTAGAAAAAGTAGGACAGCAGCACAGCTCCAGTGGTGCGTGCAAATCCTCCTAGGCTCAGGCTAAGAGCCCTCAGTAATACAGCAAGCAAAAGGATTGAGGCAGCACTCCGAAGTAGTGGATGAAATTAGAAGTGTGTTTATGCACCCCACAGCCTGCCTACTACTTTCAACCACTACTTCGGAGTGCGGCCTCAATCCTTTTGATTGCTATATAAAATAAAACATTAAAATATTTTCAAAAAAAGCTATATATATATATATATATATATATATATAAATTTTTATTCCTAATTTTTTTTTTCTCTTTATATTTTTCAAAAGTGTACATAGCCTTTAACTCTTTCGCTGTAAATTTTCACACTTTTGACATGTACAAATATAACCATATAATATAACAATATATTTCTGAAAGTAGATGCCAGGCACATAGTCAAAATGAAACGCAGCATTTTACACACACAGATGCCTTCTTGCAATTTTGCATAAAAATTTAATTTTTTGTAAAAACAAAAACACGACTTTCTGCTAGGATCCAGACGCTGATAAACATCCAGGTTGTGGAGTGAATTAACGGCCTAATTAGCTGGAGGCTCATAGATACTTTGTTTCTCCCAGCATGTCCTATTGACTTCAATGGGAGAGAATTTTAGGGTCCTTTTACACAAGATATATTGGTAAAAATAAAATCGCCGATAGACAATATAGCAAGTTATTAACGCTCAAAAGACAAGCATTTCTATCTAACAATTATTGTGTTTTTTTTAATAGGTTAGATCTTTGTCTTTCCTTCTTTACTCCTGTCTGGTCTGTGAATGACCTGCAGATGTACATTTAAATGAGATAGAACGCCAATTTATGCGATCAAAAAATTTGATTAACAAGTGAGAAATTTTCGCTGA
Organism: Rhinoderma darwinii; assembly: GCF_050947455.1. Lineage (NCBI taxonomy): Eukaryota > Metazoa > Chordata > Amphibia > Anura > Rhinodermatidae > Rhinoderma > Rhinoderma darwinii. The sequence continues at coordinate 73,694,287 of NC_134692.1, forward strand.
TTTTGAAATCACTGAACATGTTTACACTTGCCAATTGTAATGGTACTGACAAAAAGTAACCAGTCCAGCAAAAACGCACCCACTACCAAACTTGGTGCTAGCTTCCAGATTCGGCAAGAAGCACCGAACTAGCCCTGCGACACCACTGAAAGAACTAGGGTACATAAAACGCCCTAAAAAGCGTGAACCCACTAACAGGAACCTGGCTAACAGACCCTGAGTGACTCAGGTTGGTGGAAAAGATTATCTTGCTTTCATCAGGCAGCTGCCGGCAGGTGGAGCAAGCAAGTAGAGAATTTAAAAAAGTGAATGCAACAATGTCAAGCCATTACCGATCACATCTAAGTTCATAACTTAAATTTGATCGATAACAGGTGGATCCTGCGTTGCAGAGATACGCAGGACCCGCTGACACTAAACCAATCAGTGCCGCTGACCTGACGGATTCTGGTCTCAGCACATGATACAGCTGCTCTGTATACATGATACAAAGCAGCTGTATCTCAAAAACTACAAGTAATTTTTAATAAAAGCTAATTAGTAATACATTTAAAAACCGCTTTTGAAGGTGTACATAGCTTATAATGTAAAAACATGGTATAAACAAGTTATTTTCTGACAAAACATTCCCTTTAAAATAGAAAAATATAATTAAAGAAGGATTCTAGGTTTTTCCGACCACCCCCCCCCCCCCCCCATCTTTGCAAATGTAATGTACTCATGTGTATTGACTAACCTGGTGCTATATTCCTATATTTCATGGGACACCGATCCATTCTGGGCCGACTTGTGTCACGTGATCTGTACTCTGACAATCCAAATACTACAATGTATACTCACATCAAGGCTATCATAGGCTTTACCCATGTGACCCAATAGCAGCCAAGAATGGAGCGTGCGTCCTGTGCCCGGCAAGTCAATACACATGTCTACAGTCCTGGCCAAAAGTTTTGAGACTGACACAAATTTGGGTTTTCACAAAGTTTGCTGCTTCAGTGGTTTTAGATCTTTTAGTCCGATGCTTCTATGGTATACTGAAGTACAATTATAAGCATTTCATACGTTTTTAAACTTTTATTAGCAAATACATCAAGTTTATGTAAAGACTCAATATTTACAGTGCTAATCCTTCTTTTTCAAGACTTCTGCAATTCGCCCTGGCATGCTGGATATCAGCTTTTGGGCCAAATCCTGACTGATGGCAACCCATTCTTGCCTAATAAGTGCTTGGAGTTTATCACAATTTTCTGTGTTTTTGTTTGTCCCCCTGCTTTTGAGGATTTACCACAGGTTCTCAATGAGATTGAGATCTGGGGAGTTCCCTGGCCATAGACCCAAATTTTCAATGTTTTGTTCTTCGAGCCACTTCGTTATCACTTTTGCCTTGTGACATGGTGCTCAATCATGCTGGAAAAAGCATTGTTCATCAACAAATTGCCCCTGGTTTATTAGGAGAAGTTGCTCTTGGAGGATGTTTAGATGCCATTCATTATCGCAGTGTCCTTAGGCAAAATTGTGAGTGAGCCCACTCCCTTGGATGAAAAGCAACCCCACACACGAATGGTCTCAGGATGCTTTACTATTGGCATGACACAGGACTCATGATTGCGCTCACCTTTTCTTCCAGATGTCCCAAACAGTCTGAAGGGGGCTACGCCAGAAAAAATAACTTTACCCCAGTACTCTGCAGTCCAATTCCTTGTACTTCCTGCAGAATGTCAGTCAGTCCTCAAAGTTTTTCTTGGACAGAAGTGGCTTCTTTGCTGCCCTTCTTGATACCAGGCCAGCCTACACGATGGGGGGGGGGGGGATCCTGGGAGTACTTCTTTAAATGTATTTTGTGCTTAACCCGTTAGTGACCGGCCCATCGTGTTTCTACGCCGGTCACGAACGGGCCTTATTCCGATGCCATAGACTTTTTACGTCGCGGCATCGGAATAAGTTTACAGAGCAGGGAGCTGTCAAATCTCCCTGCTCTCAGCTGCTAGAGGCAGCTGAGGGATGGGAGCGTCCCTGCTCTGCCGTGTGAGATCGATATTAGTATCGATCTCACACGTTTAACCCCTCAGATGCGGTGCTCAATAGCAAGCACCGCATCTGAGTGGTTTTGGAGAGAGGGAGGGAGCTCCCTCTCTCCCCCACCGACACCCGGCGATACGATCGCCGAGTGTCTGTGTCTGCGATGGCAGCCGGGGGCCTAATAAAGGCCCCCAGGTCTGCCTGTAGTGTATGCCTGCTAGGTCATGCCTAGTATTGCAGTGTATTATAAATGCGATCTCAGAATCGCATATTATAGTCCCCTAATGGGACTAGTAAAAAAGTTAAAAAAAAGTTTAATAAAGTTAATTTAAAAAAAAAAGTGAAAAAAATGAAAAACCCAGCTTTTCCCCTTACACAATGCTTTACTATTAAAAAAACAAAATAAAGTTACAAACTTACACATATTTGGTATTGCCGCGTCCGTAACGACCCCGACTATAAATCTATTACACTATTTAACCCGCACGGTGAACGCCGTAAAAAAATGAACAAACAACTATGGAAAAATTGCTGTTTTCTGTGAATACTGACTTTAAAAAAATGTGATAAAAAGTGATCAAAAAGTCGCATCTACTCCAAAATGGTACCAATAAAAGCTACAAGTCTTCCCGCAAAAAAAAAGCCATCATACAACCGCATCGGCGAAAAAATAAAAACTTTACGGCTCTTCAAATACGGAGACATAAAAACAAATAATTTTGAAAAAAAAGTGTTTTTACTGTGTAAAAGTAGTAAAACATACAAAAACTATACAAATTTGGTATCGTTGCAATCGTAACAACCCGCTGAATAAAGTTATTGTGTTATTTATACCACACGGTAAACGGCGTAGATTTAGGACGCAAAAAAGGGTGGCGAAATTTCCGCTTTTTTTCTATTCCCCCCCCCAAAAAAAGTTAAACGTTAATCAATAAATAATATGTACCTAAAAATGGTGCTATTAAAAAATACAACTTGTCCCGCAAAAAACAAGACCTTATACAGCTATGTCGACGCAAAAATTAAAGCGTTATAGCTCTTGGAATGCGACGATTGAAAAACTTAAAAAATAGCTTGGTCATTAAGGTCCAAAATAGGCTGGTCATTAAGGGGTTAAAACATTTTTCTAGTTTGACTTCTATTAAAAAATTATTATTACATACCGGTAAATTGGTTTTCCTTTAACCTCCACGACCGCACCACCAGGAGAAATTCCCTGTCTCCAAAGAAAACAACAGGAAGCAGTTTAAATTCCCCCTCCTTACCCTTTCCAGTTAATACCTGAGAGACATGATAATATGCAGGCCAAGAATTTGAATTATTCTTTCAACAAATTTATAGAAAAAGGGTGGGAAAAACCCAGTGCTATCGTTGAGGTCAAAGGAAAATCAAAATTACCGTTAAGCAATAATCATTTTTTTCTCTACACCTCCACGACAGCACCACCAGGAGAATAAACATAGATTTTTCTCAGTGGGGGGGGGGGGGGGGAATGGCCTGTAAAGCTTTGCAGAACATTACGTCCAATCTAGTGTTGGACCATGTGGCGGCCTAATTGAGGCAGAAGCATTCTCAGCCCAGAAGGTAGATACAGCTCTGGCTGAATGAGCTTTAACCCCTTCCTGCCGCAGCCACTTTTGGACTTCATGACACAGCCCCCATTTTTCAAATCTGACCTCACATATCCAAGCGATTCTGAGATTGTTTTCTCGTGACAAATTGTACATTATGTCAGGGGTAAAATTTGGTGGATACATTTATTGTTTATTTGTGAAAAACACCAAAATTGAGAGAAAATTTGCAAAAATTTGCATTTTTTAAATTTTAACGTATCGGTTTGTAAGATAGAGATAGTAAGACCACACAAAATAGCTACCAATTAACATTTCCCATATGTTTACTTTATGTTGGCAGTGTTTTTTGAACATCCTTTTATTTTTCTGGGACGATACAAGGCTTAGAAGTTTAGCAGCAATTTCACACATTTTCAAGAAAATTTAAAAAGCCTATTTTTAAAGGGTCCAGTTCAGTTCTGAAGTAACTTTAAAGGGGTCTATATTTTGGGAAACACCCCTAAATCACCCCATTTAAAAACTGCACCCCTCAAAGTATTCAAAACAGCATTTAGAAAGTTTCTTAACCCTTTAGGCATTTCACAGGAATTAAAGCAAAGTGTAGGTAAAAATTACAAATTTCATTTTTTTTGCAGAAATTCAATTTGAAACCATTTTTTTCTGTAACACCGCAAGCGTGAACAGAAAAACACAACTCAATATTTATTGCCGAGATTCTGCAGCTTTTAGAAATATCTCACATGTGGACCTAGTATGCTATGGACTGAAACACAGGCCTCAGAATTGAAGAGGCACCTAGTGGATTTTGGGGCCTTTTTATTAGAATAGGTTTTAGGCACCTTGTCAGGTTTGAAGAGATCTTGTGGTGCCAAAACAAAGCAAACACCTCAAAAAATACCCCATTTTGGAAGCTACACCCCACAAGGAATCTAGGGGTGTAGTGAGCATTTTGACCGCACAGGTGTTTCATAGATTTTATTAGAATTGGGTAGTGAAAATGAAAAAACATTTTTTTCACACGAGCATGTTCAGTCCGTAAAGGACGGAACGTATTTCGGCCGCAAGTCCCGGACCGAACACACTGCAGGGAGCCGGGCTCCTAGAATCATAATTATGTACGACGCTAGGAGTCCCTGCCTCTGCGTGGAACTACTGTCCAGTACTGAAAACATGATTACAGTACGGGACAGTTGTCCCGCAGTGAGGCAGGGACTCCTAGCATCGTACATAACTATGATGCTAGGAGCCCGACTCCCTGCAGTGTGTTCGGTCCGGGACTTGCGGCCGAAATACGTTCCGTCCCTCACGGACCGAACATGCTCATGTGAATCCAGCCTAAGACGTAGCTTAGCTCAAACTTTTGCAGCACAAATTTTGCTTGGTAGTAGTTTTGTTTGGGGTTTAACTGGTGTTTTAGTTTATAATGTGGGGGCATATGTAAACTAAGCGGAGTGTATCAGGGCAAAATAAGATGATGTAATAATGTGGTAAATAAATAATAAAATTAATAATCCATGGATAGGGATGTACGCTTTGAACCAAATCTTTATGCACAGGCCAAGATTTTTGGGGCAAGTGTCGCACTGATAAATGGGGTCCTTTCTTATACCCTTCTTGGAACACACTCTGCACTTTTTTTGGGTCCTTCCCTTGTTTGCAGTTTGGGGATCTTCGCTGAGAAAGTGTTGCCCTGCTATAATAAGGCAGCCTCGTTTCCAGCGGAGATCATGACGTTTTGGGGCAGACATGCTTGGGCCCTCCTCGGTTCCCAAATATTAGTACCTTGAAAATTACCTCTTAAAACTGTAGGAATGTTCCCAACTGACCTGCACATCGGGATAGCAAGTAAACCTTATACAATGCCATCTGTACGATGTGCACGGCCAGCTTTACGTAGCATGTGGTTAATCCGGGGTATTGAAAAAATTATCTGTTCTCCAGTATTGCCTAATCTTTGACTTCTTCACTAGCCCTATAAGCAGCACAAGGCCCTAAAGTGTCCTTCTGAATCTACAGGGTCCCCCTGTGAGGTCTAGCAAATGATGAGGTGGAGTTTTAGTGAAAAACGAATGGACCTAAAAAATTTGTCTGGGCCATCATTTTGCATCATTGCGTTCCCAGAGTCATAACGTTTTATTTTTTTGTTGACGGAGCTGTGTGAGGGCTTGTTTTTCTGCAACAAGCGGTAATTTTTATTGGTTCCATTTTGGGGTACTTGCGATTCTATCACATTTTATTCAATTTTTTGGAAGAAATGGAAACCAAAAAACAATTCTAGTACGTTTTTTGTTTCATTTTATATAGCGTTCACCGTGCAGTATAGACATGCTAACTTTATTTTGTGGGTCGATACGATTACAGCGATACCAAATTTATATAGTTTTTTTTTTTTTTTTTACGTTTTACTACTTTCCCACAATAAAAATACTTTCCTAAAAAAAATAACGTTTTAGTGTCGTCATTTTGTGAGAGCCATAACTTTTTTATTTTTCAGTTGATATCGCTGTGCAGGGATTCTTTTTTGCGTGACTAACTGTAGTTTTTATTGGTATCATTTTGGGGTACTTGTGTCTTTTTGACCACTTTTATTATATTTTATCTAGACAAGGTGACCAAAAAATGTTGTTGTTTTTTTTTTTGTAGTGTCCACCGTGCGGTAAAAATAACATGACATTTTTTTATAGTGTAGGCCGTTCCGAACGCAGCGATACATATTATGTATAGTTTTTTTTCCATCTTTTTCCAATTATAAAAGGACTTGCTCAGGGAAAAAGGGCGATTATTGTTATTACTTTAACCCCTTCCCGCACCTTGATGTAACTGCACGTCCAGGTGAGCAGTAACTTTGCGCACCTGGATGTGCAGTTACGTCTGGGTATGTTCACACGGCAGCGTCCGTAACGGCCGAAATTACGGGGCTGTTTTCTCCTGGAAATTTCAGCCGTAACGGCATGTGCAGGCGCTTGAACGCCGCGTCCCTTACGGACGTAACTGGAGCTGGTTTTCCATGGAAAACGGCTCCATTTACGTCTGAAGAAGTGACATGACACTTCTTTGCCGCGGGCGTCTATTTATGCGCCGTATTTTGACAGCGACGCGTAAATATACGCCTCGTGTGAACAGACAAACATCAGCCCATTGCTTTCAATGGGCAGATGTTTGCCAACGCTATCAAGGCGCATTTTCTGACGTAATTCGAGGCGTAAAACGCCCGAATTATGTCCGTAAATAAGCCGTGTGAACATACCCTAAAAGTTAACCGGCATGTGTCGATACTCCACACTGGCGGTTCACTGCACAGACCGTCTGCCCTTGTCTCCAGGCAGAGTATAAGGGACCTATCAGAGCGGTCAGAAATCGCTCCAATTGGTTAGCCTGTAGAGGCGAACCAATCGGAGCTCAGCAGTACAGGGAAACTTTACGATCTCCTTTGTTGGTATATGAAAGTTGGAGAGATCAGAGCCTGTATCGTCCTTGGAAGGAGAAAAGTATATTAAAAAAAAACAACACCATTAACCCCTTGATCAGTTTCCCCACTGTCATCACTTCCCTACCTCTCCCAGTGTATGTGAGGTTTCTTTGGTTGGGTTTTTTTTTCCAAAATTCATAAAACACTAAAAAAAAAATGGTTTTAGTGTGTCAATCAGTGTCAGACAGTTAGCGTCAGTCAGTGTGTGATTGTCAGTCATCGTCTTTTTGTCGGTGTAGTTTAGTCAGTGTAAGTTAGTCAGTTTTAAGCTTTGTTCATATCTGCATTGGGGTTCCGCCAGACCTTTCAATCAGGGGAACCCATGAACGGAAACCAAGCTTTCCGTTTGCATTACCATTTATTTCAATGGTAATGCTTCAGTTGCTAATGGTTTCCGTGAATATAGACTCAAACACTACTACCAATGACAAACAACCTTCTACTGGTTTTTATAAAGATTTTGGTGCCAAATTTGAAAATTAGCCTTTGTACGCTTAAGAGGCCGGACCACGCCACGCCACGCGCAAGTGCTAACCAGCCCCAGAAGTCAGATATGCCAATTCAACGTGCAGCGAGGGATTTCCTTGCCCGAAGGAAAATCCCTGAGTCTAATGCCAGCAGGTTAGCGCCCCCCCCCCCAGACTGACCATATATTCGGGTCCGGAAGCTTGGAGCTGCTCGCACTGCAGGACTTAAACCAAGGAGATGAAGAGGAGGCACCTGCCGCTTGGAGCCTCCGTGAAGAGATGCTGTTCACTAGTTTAGGGGAAAGAAAAGACCGGGATCCTACTGCCCATGGACAGGAGACAACTAGAAAGTGTACGGTGTAGGGGGAATTTAAACTGCTTCCTGTTCCTCCAGAGGCAGAGAATCCGTCCTGGCGGTGCGGTCGAGGGAAAATTTTCTTTACTTTTAGCAATGTAGCTTCTATGTACGCACGATACATAGAAGCTGCATGGCGCCGCTGTAAGCCGAATCAGCCAATCTGCTGGATTGATGGCAAAGCGGACAGCAGCTCCTGCGTGCTTTTAACACAGGACAACTCTACGGGTATGTTCACACAGGGTAGATACGCTGCGTAAAAGCACACAGCGTATCCACCTTCTGCGCCGAAGGGAATTCAGGCCGAAAAACTATCAAATTGTGGTGCAGTTTCATACAAACGTAGCCATGGCGACACGTCCTTCTGCCATCCTGGATCCCAGCCTCTTGGGATGACGTTTCATCCCATGTGATTACTGCAGCCTGTGATTGGCTGCATGGGATGAAATGTTATCCCAGGAGGCCGGCCTGGATGAAGAAGCACAGAACTCTGGGTAAGTCTAAGATTTTTTTTCTGAGTTGCGTTTTTTTGCGGCAGAATCGTAGCTCTTCTGCTGCAAACAATGCAAGATCTGCTATTTGTTGCGGGTTTTACCTCCCCATTGAATTCAATGGGAAACACCTGCATGATGAGGATTTAAAAAAAAACGCACCGCAGATGCATTTGAGCGTATTTTCCGCTCATCATTTACACAGCATGTGGATGAGATTTGTTCATATCTCATCCACTTTGCTGCTAATGTATTACGCTGATGTTTTTCTGCAAAACAAAATGTGTTGCAGAAAATCTGCATTAATTACGATGCGTGTGAACTTACCCTAATGAAGTGACATGCACTTTTATTTCGCTGGCGTTTTTTTACGCAGCACTTTTGAAAAAAACGCCCCGTCGGAACATGAGGCAGTTTTTCCCATTGAAATCAATGGGCAGATGTTTGGAGGCGTTCTGCTTCCGATTTTTCGACCCGGACTTACAATGCATTCGGAAAGTCTTAAAATGTTTTCAAATTTTGTTATGTTGAGACCTTATGCTAAAATAAAAATTCAAGTTTTTCCCCATCATTCGGCACTCAATACCCCATAATGACAAAGTGAAAACAGAATGTTAGTAATCTTTGCTAATTTATTGAAAAGGAAAAACTAAAATATTGCATTGACGTAAGTATTCAGACCCTTTCCTCAGTGCATAGTTGAAGCACCTTTGGCAGAGATAACAGCCTCCAGTCTTCTTGGGTTTGATGCCACAAGGTTTGCACACCTGGATTTGGGGATTTTCTGCAATTCTTCTCCGCAGATCCTCTCAAGTTGGATGGGGACTGTCAGTGGACAGCCATTTTCAGGTCTTTCCAGAGATGTTCGATTGGGTTCAAGTCAGGGCTCTGGCAAGGCCACTCAGGGACATTCACAGAGTTGTCCCTAAGCCACTCCTGTGTTGTCTTGGCTGTGTGATTTTTGGAAGGTGAACCTTCTGCCCAGTCTGAAGTCCAGACCACTCTGGATCAGGATTTCATTGAGGCCTCGTGCACACTTCCGACACGGTTTTCACGGCCGTTTTTGACGAATCCGTGTGTCCGTTTTATCGGCCGTGTGCACTCCCGTGTGCACTCCGTGTTTCCGTGCGCCGAGCATGGTACTGTCCAGGGTGTTGAAAGAGTTAATGGGCTGCACTGATCGGCGGTAACTCTTTCAGCCCCCTTGACAGTACCATGCTCGGCATTCGGAAAAAAAAAAAAAATCATACTTAATTTCCTCCTGTCCGGCCTCCAGCGATGACGTTTCATCCATGTCGCCGCTGCAGCCAATCACAGGCTGTAGTGGCGGTCACGCACATCAGGATGACGTCAGAAGGCGGAACAGAGCAACGGACCGTCAAAAAAAAAACTGAAGTGTACATGGCCCCATTGAAATGAATGGGTTCAGGGTGCTATCAGTGACAAAAACGGATAGCACCCTGAAGGAAAAAACTGAAGTGGGCATGAGGCCTAAGAATATTTCTGTACTTTGCTCCATTGATCTTTCCCTCAACTAGTCCAGTCTCCCTGTCCCAGCTGCTTAAAAACACCCCCACAGCATGATGCTGCCACCACCATGCTTCACTGTAGGGATGGTATTGGGCAGGTGATGAGCAGTGCCTAATTTCTTGCAGACATGATGCTTAGAATTGAGACCAAAAATTGCAATCTTGGTTTCATCAAACCACAGAATCTTGTTTCTCACAGTCTGAAAGTCTGTTAGGTGCTTTTTTTGCAAACTCCAGGCAGGCTTTCATGTGTCTTCTACAGAGGAGAGGCTTTTTTATGGCCACTCTACAATAAAGCCCAGATTGGTGGAGTGCTGCAATGATGGTTGACCTTATGGAAGTTTCTCCCATCTGCACATAGGATATTTAGAGCTCAGCCAGAGTGACCATTGGGTTCTTGGTCACTTCTCTTACCAAGGCCTTTCTCTCCTGATTACTTATTTTGGTGGGGCGGCCAGCTCTAGGAAGAGTCCTGGTTGTTCCCAATTTCTTACATTTAAAGGGTAATTAAAACTTTCAACAAACTTCTGACAGGTCATAGTGACATATCAGAAGTTTTGATCGATAGGGGTCCGAGAACAGAGACCCCAACCGAACACTAAAACTAAGCAGCAGAAGCGCTGAGTCGATTGGTTTGTGATTGTTTTTTCTCGGAAAGCCGATGTAGCAGTGTATGGGCTCAATAGAAAGTCTATCGGCCCGTACACCGCTATATCAGCTTTCCGAAAAAAAGGCAATCAGAAACGAAGCGGCACAGCGCTCACCCGAGTGATTCTGCCGCTTTATTTTAGCGATCGGTGGGGGTCTCAATGCTCAGACCCCCACCGATTAAAACTTCTAACATGTCACTTATGCCATTTCAGAAGTTTGTTGAAAGTTTAGTTACACTTTAAGAACTATGGAGGCCACTGCGCCCTTGGGAACATTTTCCGTGCAGCATATATTTTCTTGTACCCTTCTCCAGACCCGTGCCTCCATACAATCCTGTGTCTGAGCTCTATAGGCAGTTTTTTCCTCTTCATGGCTTGGTATTTGCTCAGATATGCTGTGCGAACTTGTATATAGACAAGGGTGTGTCTTTCCAAATCATGTCTATTGAATTTACCAAAGGTGGACTCCAAGGAATAGAAACATTTCAAAGATGATCTAGAGAAATGAGACCTTCCCAGATATAAATTTGAAACGTCATAGCAAAAGATCTGAATACTTATGCCCATGCGAAATTTTAGTTTATTTTGAATAAATTTGCAAAGATTTCTAAAATTCTGTTTTCACTTTGTCATTATGGGGTATGGAGTGCAGAATGATGGGGAGAAACGTGAATTTTTTAATTTTAGCACAAGGCCTCAACATAAAAAAATGTGAACAAACTGAAAGGGTCTGAAGATTTTCCGAATGCACTGTAGAGGTGATCGGTATTAGGGTATGTTCACATATAGAATAAACACTGCAGAATTTCTAACCAGATTTTTTTTATGTGGAAATTCTGCAGCGTTTACGCAAGAGAAATAGATATGCTTCAGTTTGAGCATCTGCAATTTATTTTTGCCTGGACATATACCAGGTCTCAGGAGTGAAAGAACACTATGCGCATTTGAGGACTATGTAGCGATTTTCACAACATTGGCCCACAATTTCAGCGCTCTGAGGTCACATTTTGGAAAACTAAACCCCTCAAACTTTTATCAAGGGGTGTAGTGAGAATTTTAATCCCACAGGTGGGTTTTTGCCAGAAATTAAAGGGATTATCCGGGTTATTAAAATTGATGGCCTATCCTTAGGATAGGCCATCAATATCAGATCAGTTGGGGTCTAACCGACGGCAGGTCTTGAATGGGTCAGTAGTACAATACCTTGCATGGCCGCTATAAATTAATGGCGCGTACAAGTATGAGCAGAAAGATGAACCATGTAAACAATGAAGAGGCTGTGCCACTCTTACGAGCTTCGTGACCCATTCAAACAGATGATCGGCGGGGGTGCTAACAGTCAGACCCCGACAAATCGAATATTGATGGCCTAGTCTGAGGATAGGCCATCAATTTTAATAACCCGGATAACCCTTTTACTGCGCAAGAGATGGTGCAAAGTGAAAATGTAAATTTTCTGCTGATATAAAATTTTAGTGCGCAATATGTTGCACCCAGTTTGTGCCACTGATGACAAATACTTCATAAACTGTTAAACAAGTTCTCATGGGTACGGTAATGGCATATGTGGATGTAAATTGCTGTTTGGGCACACTAAGGGCGGATTTACACGAGCATGTGCGTTTTTGCGCACGCAAAAAATGCGGCGTTTTGCATGCGCAAAAGGCACTTAACAGCTCCGTGAGTCATCACATAGGATGCGCGGCAGCGTGATTTTTGCGCAGCCGCCATCATTATGACACTCTGTTTGGATGTTTGTAAACAGAAAAGCACGTGGTGCTTTTCGGTTTGCAAACATACTTTTGACTGCTGTTGCGCGAATCACGCACGTCCCACGGAAGTGCTTCCATGTGGTGCGCGTGATTTTCACGCACCCATTGACTTCAATGGGTGCGGGATGCGCGAAAAACGCAGAAATATAGGACCAGTCGTGAGTTTTACGCAGCGGACTCACGCTGTGCAAAAATCACTGACAGTCTGCACTGGCCCATAGACTAGCATAGGTCCGTGCGACGCACGTGAAAAACACGCGCGTTGCACGGACGTATTACACGTTCGTGTAAATCCGCCCTAAGGCTCAGAGAGGAGGGAGTGCCATTTGGATTTTGCGGCGCAGATTTTGATTGCTAGTAGTTTTGCTTGGGGTTTTACTGGTATTTCTTTTTATACAAATCTGTCGTTTCCATTGGTACCATTTTGCGGTACATGCGACTTTTTATTCCATTTTTTTGGAATGCAAGGTGACCAGAAAACAGCAATTCTGGTATTTTTTACTTTTTACAGTGTTCACGGTGTGTAATAAATTACATATTGACATCATGCTGCGGGTCAGGGCGATTACGGCGTTGCCATATGTATATAGGTTGTTTATGTTTTACAGCATTTGCACAATAAAATCAGATTTATTTATTTATTAAATCATTTTTTTTTTGGGCTGCCATATTCTAAGAGCCATAACTACAGTTACAATTTTGGGGTATATGCGACTTTTTGATCACTTTTATTAAATTTTTTGGGAGGCAAGTTTACAAAAAAAAAATATATAGATTCTGGCATTGTTTATTTTTTCCATGACGTTCACCCTGCGGGATAAATATTGTGATTAGGGATGCACGATGCATCGAAACTTCGATACTGTTTCGATGCTGTACATCCACAAACGGTTCGATACCATTGTTTCATGTATTTCGATACTTAGCTGTGTGGCAGCACAGCTAGGTATCTTAACACATGAATGTATGAGAGCGGGGCTGCGGCTGTGTAATACAGCCATTGCCCTGCTCCGGAGTCCTGACAAGCGCGCACCGTCAGGATGATGAGATGTGGCCGGCGCTGCTCTAATGAGCGGTGGCACTGAAGACAGAACATGGCGGGTGCGCTGCAAAACACCCCCATGTTCTGTCTTCAGTGCCTAAACCGCCGCTCATTAGTGTAGCACCGGCCACATCTCCTCATGCTGACCGTGCTCACACTATATAATGGTGGAGATCAGGGAAACCTCTCATCTCCACCACTATTCCCCTGAATTCTGCGATCAAAGATGACCACAGCATTCAGGAGAAAATGAAAAGGAGGGATGCCCCTGGATCGCGTCACAGGGAATTCCTGTGACGCGATTGAGGGACATACCATATATGGGCAGACAGCCCATGGTCCATTGAAGGACCCCAGGGCTGTCTTACCATATTTCCTGTTGTTAGGGCATACTTAGGTATGTTCTAACAACTGCCTGTGTACTATATGTACACAGGCTAATGTACTGGAATAAATCTGATATATGCCAGTACATTAAAGTTTAAAAACAAAGTAATATTAAAATTAAAAAAAATACACACACCTTTTTTACAATAAACATTAAAATAAGTCTCAATACATAAAATATACACATATTCAGTATTGGCGTGGCCATAATAACCTGCACAACAATTTTTTTGCATCATTTATGATGTGTACGCTGTAAAAAAATTTAAATAAAAACTGCTTTATTTCACTTATTGAGAGGCACGAGGTGCGATGAATTTAACCTTCATGTGCCTCACATTAATAGTAATTAACCCCATCATGTACCTTACACATTAACCCATTATGACTGAGAAACATAATGGGGTTAATTACTATTAATGTGAGGCACATGGAGGTTAAATTTATCATCACACCACGCGCCTCACATCAGAAAATGGAAGAACTTTTTTTATTTTTTTATTACTGTTGGTAAAGTATCGTTTTGGTATCGAAATCACAACACTACACAAAGTATCGGTATCTAAGTTCAAATTCTGGTATCGTGACATCCCTAATTGTGATGGTTTATTAGTTCAGATCGTTACGACGCGGCGATACCATATATGTATGTAAGACTTATTATGGGAAAAAGGTGATTTTTGGTTTTTCAATCTGAAATATTTTTTTTAACTCTTATTTTTTTTAGTCCCACAATGGGACTTGAATTTACAACTGTCTGATCGCTGGTATAGTACACTGCAAAACTTATGTATTTCATTTTATTATACCTGTCAGTTTTATACTGACAAGCAGCCTATTAGGCCCTGCCTCTGGCTGGGCCTAACAGGCTTCCGCAGATAGCAGACCTGGAGGCCATTGTTAGGCTTCCGGCTGCTATAGCAACCACTGGTATTCCCGCAATAGTGTTGTGGGGGTGTCGATCGGCTGCAAAACCACTTCGATGTTGCGGTCGGTATTGACCGCAGCATCTAAGGGGTTAATCGTGGGGATTAGCACTTGCTCCGGTCCTTGCCATTACAGCAGAGTGTCATGCTGTAATATACAGCTGAAACCCTCTGGTGAAAGCGCGGGCTCAGCTTCCATCACTGCAATGTACAGTTATGCGGTTTTGCGCTAAGATCTTGGTGGCAACGCAGTAACTGTACGTTACATATCGTTAAGGAGTTAATTGTTGAACCAGGGAGTTATTCCAATTGCCATAATGGCGTCTAGATAAAATAAATTTTACTCCTAATATATGGCAATTGAAAATGGTTTTATAGGAGGTCACATTTCCTTTCTGTGGATCAACACCGATAATAGGTTAAACTCAATATACGGTGCCTGTATGTTGTGTCTTCCTTCAACCTTACTAACGTCATTATAACTGTACATTAAAACCAGCCATAACATTAAAACCACTGACTGGTGAAGTGAATAAAGTTGATTATCTTGTTATAATGGCACCTGTCAAGAGGTGGGATATACTAGGCAGAAAGTGAACAGGAAGTTCCTGAAGTTGACATGTTGGAAGCAGGAAAAATAGGCAAGCACAAGGAACAGAGCGACTTAGACAGGGTAAAATAGACTCCATCTTGTTTCATACATTCAAGTTCTTTGTGGAATATACTGATACTTAGTTTATGTCGAGGAATAATGTTTTTGCAAGCAATATACAGGCTAATGATCCCTGACAGCTGGACTGGGTCAGAGCATCTTTAAAACAGCAGGTCTTGTGGGGTGTTCCCTGTATGCAGTGGTTACTACCGACCAAAAGTGGTCCAAGAAAGGACAACCAGTGTACCGGCAACAAGATCATGGGAGTATAAAGCTCATTGATGCACGTGAGGAGCAAAGGCCAAAAGCCAGTCTGGTCAGATCTCACAAGAGCTAATAAAGTACAAATTGATGAAAAAAAGTTAATGCTGGCTATGATAGAAATGTGTCCGAACACACTGCATTGCAGCTTACTGCATTTCCGCAGACCAGTCAGAGTGCCAATGCTGACCTCTGTTCACCGCCAAAAGCACCTACAATAGGCACGTGAGAATCACAACTGGACCATGAAGCAATGAAAGAAGGTGGCCTGGTCAGATCAATCACGTTTTCTTTTACATCATATTGCTTAGCTGGGGAAGAGATGGCACCAGGATGCACTATATGAAGACAAGCCACCAGAGGTGGGACCCGTATCTATCAGACATTTATGGCATAGCCTGTAGCTATGCCATAAATGTCCAAGATGGAAAAACCCGTTTAATGTGACTGTTAGGAAATTAATAATAAGATATTTGAAATACAGTCTAGATTGGCAAGGTGTTTGTAGTAAACTCCATTTTAATATATTATAAACACCTACATTTTGCTTCCTTTTTTTTTATAAAACAATTTTCTTTATTTCTTATTATTATTAAAGTAGGTCATGTTGGATATAAAAAGGTAGATCAAGTATAAAAAAAAATAAAAAAACTTATACGAAAAGTAAAAGCCTTCTAACATCCAAGACTAGTCATTTAATACTTTGAAGAGGGACATAATAATGGGACAGATGCCTACCAGAACAATCTTAGATCATCAAGAGTTTCATGTGACTCATCAACATACTCCGAATAGTCCGCTTGTCCACCTTTTTTATTAGATCAATCTACTTCACAATACTAAGTCCCATTATATATGTCCCCCGAACATTTTATACATCAACAGTATTGGAGACATTTCATAAATTATACATTTACGAAAAAGTATACAACGTCACATAGCTAAGATATATCTGGAGAAGAATATACAAGACCACAACTCATAGGCCCAAATAACCTTCCAAATTCTATACCGTAAATACCAGAAGATATTTCCCCAATAGTTAATCACTCCCTTTCCCAATGTACTGAATCTAAAACTAGATCTTGTGGTCACATAACATTCCTTCCATGGTTCCCCTTACCAATCCATCCTGTATACATCCCTTCCATGGTTCCCCTTACCAATCCATCCTGTATACATCCCTTCCATGGTTCCCCTTACCAATCCATCCTGTATACATCCTCACCAAATACATTCACATGAAAATAGCTTAAATAGTCCATTATAGTCTTCAGCCTTTAAAGCACCTTATTTCCCTCCTCCCTCCCTCTAAACTAATTACAAATCCTTCGTACCTCCAAAGATTTCACCATACATGGTAGCACTTCTCCTGCACCACCCCAAAAAGAAAAAAACACCCCCTATAAAATTAGTTCTCTCTCTCCCGCTCACAAATCCCCCCCCCCCCATAGATAAGCACACTTTACATCCCCTATTCCAGGCAATTTCCCCATAGCTCCTCAAACTCATCTTTCCTATTTTTCTGCATATAGTATATTTTTTCATATTGCAGCATCTTCGTTACAGATTTCCTCCAACATCTCCCAGACGGTGGTTCATGTTTAATCCATTTGATCATAATTGTCTTACGCGCCCAGTATAAAAGAGTTTTTACAATTACCTCCTTTTCAATCGCTCCAGTGATCTTAAATCCATCATAACCCGATACACATATAAATCGGATTTCCCCCCCCCCTCATATCCATCTCCCAGGGCATGCATTGAAATCAATCTACTCCTTTCATCATTTATTATTTTATAGGTTCTTGATAATCTCTTGATAAACCCTTAAGTAAAGTTACAAGTGGATTGCATTTTAAATCCGCACTCATCCCCCCCCCCCCATCTATTGCCAAGTGCATGTCTAAGTTGCAGATACCAAGTTTTTATTTTCTCCCCCTTCCCCCCAATTCCATAGTGAAGTCCTGGAATGTTTTTAAACCTCCCTCCTTATAAATCTGCCTTAACTTATTTATCCCTCTCTGCTTCCAGAATTTGTACTCTAAGGAAATAATAATCTCCCAAATTGGTATTCCCCCAAATTGGCGTAGTTCTAAAGTATCTATCAGCATCAAATCTTTTAGCTAATACTTTCCATACCACAGTGAACATGTACAAAGAGGGGAGATCATCCCTATACGTTCTCCCCTTTCCAAACTCCAAGACCTCAAAAAGATTTAAGTTCTGCCATACTTGGTATCTGAAGCCCAGACTATGAACCAAAGCATTTTCCATCCTCAGGTCAAGAATCTTTTTCACCTGGACTGCTAAATACTCTCTCATTGCGGAGATTGCCAACCCAACATTCTCCATACTAATTCTGAGAATAGACTATCAATTGTTTTATCTATCCCATCTGTCAACGAAATTCACCAGGACACAGAATTTTGGTTAATAAAATCATTTTAATTAGGGCAATCCTTGCAGCCAAGTTTCTTCCATATCTGAACCTTTTTGCTCACATATTTCAAGAGTGGGATTACATTTAATTTACCAAACTCCTTTAAATCTCAAGAGACATTTGTCCTCATGTACTTAGAGTGGTAATTTTTTTGTTATTCTTTTCAGCCCCCCCCCCCCCTCCTCGGAATATTTTTCCGTCTCATCAAAAAAAAAAAAAAAAAAAAAAAAAAAAAAAAAAACACAAAAATAGAGGATTTCCCACAATTAATTCCAATGCCCGATATTCGTCCAAATTCATTGAACACCTTGAAGACTACCCCAAATAGAAGCATGGGAAACCAGAAACAATAGCACATCAGCAGCAAACATTGCTATTCTTTCTTCTTCCCTTCAATACTTCTATCCCACTATTTCCGGGCGTCTTCGTATAGAATTTGCCAAGGGCTCAACCTCTGGATCAAACAGAAATAGCAACAGGGGATAACCCTGTCTGGTTTCTCCATCAACCTTGAAAGGATCAGATACTATTCCATTCAGGAGTATTCTTGCCTTTGGCCCATTATGTAACAATTGTATCCATTTAAAAAAATCTTGGCCCAATTCCCATATATCTCAGAACATCCCACATAATTCCACACTCAATTGAGTTAAAGGCCTTGGCTGCGTCCAAGGATATTAATCACTCTTTCCCCTGGATTATCCGGCTCTAGCTGGATATTCTGGTATAATCTCGATAGATTATCTGCTGTAAATCTAACCATCATAAATCCAGCCTGATCTCTATGAACTAAATCCCCCAACATAGCTTTTTTTTTTTGTCAATAAAAACTTTTTTTTTTTGTATTTTGAGAATTAAGAAAAACAGACAAGTATAGCCCCAACAGAGCATACACAGTAAAAGGATACAAAGAAAAATGAAACTGCGGGCATGCATTACATCATCATACCATCAATACAATATGATCATACATAGGAACACCATGACGCAAACAATTCCATATCTAGATTTTGAAAAAATTTCAATACATAGAACGGGTAATCACGAAAACCACCTTAACTGGGAGAAGAGTGTGAACCGGGGAGAGAAGCCTATTAAACGTGTGAACAACGTGTCGAGTTGGTCTATAGCACAGGCCCTTTCCATCTGATAAGAGAAATTTGTCTGATTTCTCAGTTCCGCCTTTAAAAATACATCAGCGCATTTCCATTTACTGGCAATCATGAGCCCTTTTGTCAAGAGGATATGACAAACCACAATCCTGCTATGACTCGGGATTTGATCAATATCTATGAAGCGTAAAGCCAACCCAGGATTTAGAGGAATGGAAATTCCAGGACATGCGAGGCCAATTGGAACGCCATCACCTATGAATTGTGGAGTAAATGTCACTCCCACCAGGTGTGTAAATCTGAACCTCTCTCCCCACATTCCCTCCAGCACTCTGCTCCAAGGCAGAGGAAGACATTTTTGAGAGGAGAGTAGGAGTAAGGTACCACCGCAAGATAAGCTTACGCGACATCTCCCAGTGAACTAATCTTTTATAAACCTTCTTAACGGCCATTGCTTTATACCAGGACTGGGTAGAGAATTCTAATTTAAGCTCAGTCTCACATTTGATCAAATATGACGGTTTAATTGCAGGTATAGAAGCAGTAAATACATCATAGAAGATGTAACCAGTGGTCGAGATATATCTAAAGAAGACAACGCATTTCTTATGCACAAGAATTTATAGAAGTATGAGCGTGGAATGTTATATGTAGAGGATATATCAGTGAAGGAACGTAGAACAGAATGGTGAAAAAGACATTGGATGCTTCCAACCCCATCCTCCTCCCAGGAATCAACATTAATATTATCAATAAGAGCATACAAAAACCAAAGAGAGGCAAGTCGCTGAGGGACACGCATTCATTAACAGTGGATGGACGTGGAAGGTACTTCCAAGCCGAAAGGGAGACCTTCAGCCCTAACAATGGAACCCATGGCTTATGGGCCAGAGAAGAGGAGTCAGTCAAAGCAGAGATAAGGGGAGCTCCCAAAGCACAACTTTATATATCTACCCACTTCTTGTCACACGACAGCATCCACCAACGTTTTAGCTGATCAAGCGTGACAGCCATGTAATATTTATGAAGGTCCGGGACGCACATCCCTCCCGTCTGCCATGGTCTGATCATAGTAGGGACGCGAACCCTAGGCCTCCTCCCACCCCAGAAGACAGACATTATTACTTTCTGTACCTTGGAGAGATAAGTGGTGGGTAAACGGATAGACACTATATGAAAAATTTATAAAATAATTGTCAGTATCATCATCATCATCATCATCTTACCGGCCCAAGAAACCAGGGAAGTTGAGAAATTATCAAGCATGCGATAAGTGAGGAGTAATTGTGGGTAAATAATATCTTGCTAGGAAACGATAGTTTAAAACCCAAGTATTGAATGCATTCCTCATTCCATACAAAGGGAAAGCGGGACTGTAGAAGAGATTGCGTGTTAGAGTCAATGGCCACATTTAGGACTTGGGATTTAGACGCGTTAACCCTATAATACAAAATTTCTCCAAACCTATCAAGTAGGTAGTTTACTTCCTCTAGGGGGGGGGGGGGGATCTGTAATTGCAAGCAGGACATAGGTTTGTATGCAGACTATTGTAACATCCGCGGCCGCAGACCGCAAACTCCTCTCATCCTTCTGACGCCTTCCTTCCCGGAGATGCCAGCACATGCGGCCGTCCCGGCCTGCAGTGACCACTAGGGTGCGTGCGCGAGCTCAGTCCCGTCCTTAAAGGTCTAGCGAGCAAACATGTTTAGAATTGTCTAATAGTCCTGGACTATAAGAAGGGCACTGCCCCTTCACTCATTGCCTGAGCGTTGTGTTTACCCGTGTTAGTCTTGCAAATGGTCCCTTAGTCTTTTGTAGTTCCCAGTGTTGCCGTTCCTGCTACCTGTATCCTGTGCTACCTCGTTCCTGTACCTTAGAGAGGTGTTGTGCCACCGATCACGTATGCTGTGTTACACCACTCCTGGTGTCTGCTGCCAAGGTCCCATCGAGCCCAACCATCGCTACTGTCTGAACAACCACAGGTACCCTTACTCGGACTATAGACTGTACAGTGTGGCCAGCTGCTATCCCGCTACGGCGGTACGGCCCAGTGGGTCCCCATACCCACAGATCGTGACACTTATCTTGTGATGATCCCGACCCACCTGAATCCCATGTACATTAGGGTTTTCCTGGATAGAAGCAGCTAATGGCTCCATCATGGGAGCAAATATAATAGTAGAGAGTGGGCATCCCTGTCTCGTGCCATTACTTATCGAAAAGGGGTCTGAAAGAAACCCCCGAAAGACAACACCCTAGCTGACGGAGTAGAATACAAGGCTAAAATAGCAGAGTTAATAAAGCCCAGCAGGCTGATTTTCTCCAGCATCTTTGCTAGGTATACCCAGTGCACCCTGTCAAAGGCCTTCTCCACGTCAAGAGCTAGAAGCATATAAGGAGTTCTTAGGTGTTCTGCCCACTGTATCAAATCGTATCGTCTGGAGCCTGTCGTCCAGTGACAAACCCCACCCGGTCAGGTGATCTGATGGTTGGGAGGACATGAAGTTGAGAGCACCATGGCATATATTTTCACATCAGAATTTAGTAGTGAGATCGGTCGAAAGTTAACTGGTGTGTCAGGGGTCTTTCCGGGCTTGGGCAATGTAACAACTTTTGCAGAGAGCATTTCTGTTAGGAAAGAGCCATCAACTGCTGGCTTATTGAACACCACTGTTAAATGGGGAGATAAGATCTCAGTGTATTTTTTATAATAGCCATTAGTAAAACCGTCTGGGCCGGGGACTTTAAATGGCTTGAGAGGGGATATGGCATTGGAGACCTCAGACAACTTAATTGGGACCGATAAACTGTCGAGGGTGATGGAATCCATTGTGGGAAGTTGGATTGAAGCTAGGAAAGAAGCAATCTCATGTTGAGAGGACTGGTCAGTGGTTAGATCCGAAGACAAGTTGTATAGGGATTCATAATAAAGATGGAAGAGATCCGCTATTCGTCTTGGATCAGTTATTTTTTCACCCTCCGTTCCCTTTTACGCAAGCTATCTTGAAGTTGTTCGAGAAACTTTTGAGTCTGCAAGCCAATAGAGCTCTTGCTGTTCAGTTGGTATTTTTATTTATTTTTTAAAACAAAGTCAAAATTTAGATGCAAGCAGAGTCTGCAAATGCATTCACAAACTCCGAATGGTCTTGGAGCAAT
This sequence comes from Rhinoderma darwinii, assembly GCF_050947455.1. Taxonomy (NCBI): domain Eukaryota; kingdom Metazoa; phylum Chordata; class Amphibia; order Anura; family Rhinodermatidae; genus Rhinoderma; species Rhinoderma darwinii. The sequence continues at coordinate 73,716,592 of NC_134692.1, forward strand.
TGATTGAGGTGGACTGTTATTCAAGTTGGGATATTTTAGCTACTGTATCAGTCACCTCTTTTTCCCTAGCACGTATGACATGTGCCCCTGTATGGATAAGAATACCACGCATAAAACACCTGATTAGATACTGAGGGTGAATTACTCTCAAAATATGACACAAGATCATCTATAATACGCTTATGGTAGTCAGGAGAACATAAAATAAAATCATTAGGTCTCCATTGAAATAGGGGAGGGGTACTAAAACTTTCCGCAACTACCAGGGACATTGGAGCGTGGTCAGACCATGTTATAACCCCTATGGAAGCAGACTTTGAAAGACAAAGTACATTCCTATCTGTTAGGAAGAAGTGAATTCGGGAGTGTGACTGTCTTGTTGAGGAAAAAGCAGTGTAATCCCATAATACCATAGTGGCATCTCCATACATCAAACAAGCATTCGTCTGAAATTTTTTGAGAGAGTGAATCAGTATATCTACTGATTTGGTGGAGTCCAAATCCCTGTACAGTACAGTGTTAAAATAGACCCCAATTAGAAGACGACCGTGCTGTACAGCTTGAAGTTTTAAGGACAATTTGGAAAAGAACCTCCCTGGCCTACGATTAGGGAAGTAAACGTTAACCGATGTATACAATATATAGACACATATCAGCAGCACTGAACAGCCAGATTAGGTGGGTGCCCGCCTCCTGGGTCACAGTTCAATGACCCTTCAACATAAGGCAGCACAACCTGATAGATGAAAAAAGTGATCCTGTTTATTTCCACATGCAATGTCAATTACGAATCTCATTAAAAGTATTTCATATAAGAATAGTGAAAAAGATGCAAAACCACATATAAATATTGAATCAATAGTCACACAACAATATGTTGACATATACATAGAACATTATTAACAAAGTGATAAATGTATACGGGGTAATAGTCATATAGTGTTAATAAGGTCAATCAATAAGATTGGCGACATACCTGTGAGGGAATGTGAATATTATAATATCAGGTGTGTATACACATACACTAAAAACATACTACTCCACCATTGCTTTATCGGCTGTCAGCGTCCTACATCGTCCACTGCGCATGTCCGTTGTCTAATTCTGCCTCCAAGTGTGTACCGACGTCATATGCCAGTTCGCGCATGCGCAAATGTTACTTTGGAGGTAGCGGATGCCATTTTGGAAAAGGGTGCCGCTACTAAGATATCCCAAACGTATTTAATATATTGATAAACGTTATCCCGATAAATATCTCAACCACAGGCATATATTATAAAGTTAATAAGCGAACTAATATATATATATATATACACACACACACACACATTATAGAGTATGGCAAAGTTTAGGGGATCTATATATATATATTAGGGTAAATGATAATGTTTTAGCGTGGTCACAATGTGATCCACTATGCAAAATATAATCAGTACCCTGAGAAAAACGTCATACCGGACACAATTCTACAGTGGGATACATCATCCCCTCCACAGAAGAGTCTCAATCCACTCAGACATAGTCAAAAGAGTATATCATATAAATATAAGTATTAGGGAATATATTTTCAATGAAAAATATATATTTATTCATTATATCGTAAATAACAAAATTTATATAGAACAAACCAGTGGTATAATAACTCCGGTATCCACGATATAATATCGATGGCAGATTTTTTAACAGACGCTCAGTATATAGACATCCAAAGTGGCGTAGACACACCGTCAGCCAATTCCAGAAAAAAGACTTGAGAGCATAGTTCTCTACAGAGAAAGAGAAAAAAAGTCAGATTTTTTTTTACAAATATTGTTATATTAAACATGGCCATTACACTATGGAAATTATTTCATTCAAGATTTTGTGTGAAAAATATATTTTTAAAAAAAAAACAGAAATTTCTCAATAGCTATACTGTTATCGTTCTCACACTCAGAGGGAGTCAGAGAACAAAACCCAGACCGGGATACAGGGCAAGTAATCATATCCAGGCACAACTATGGTCTATCTCAAGAAACTGGGGGAAATTTTTAAATCCACATTAAGGCCTCTGGGTAATAAGGTATCCAACTTAAAAATCCATTCCAACTGCAATCGTTTTAGCTTTGAAATTCTATCACCTCCACGTCTATGGTGCGGTACATGATCTACAATAAAAAGTTTAAAGTCATTTTCACCATGACCCTGTTCTTCAAAAATGTTCAGGTAAAGGTAAATCTGTCATTTTGAGCGTATTGTCAATTTATGATTATTAATCCGTGTTCTACACTCCAAAGTAGTTTCACCTACGTATAGTAACTTACATGGACGTTATATAATGTGATCAGATGTACAAGTTAAATAGGGTTTAATTTTGTGTACAGTATCTTTCGTTGGATGGATAAATACTTCTCTTTTAACCACATTCATGCAATTTCTACATCCCAGACAAGGGTAACAACCTCGTTTTCTAGGGGCAAGATAGGTTTGAGGAGTTTTAATCAAAGAGCCCACATCTGCATGGACCAAACCGTCCCTAAGATTTTGGCTTCTTAGGTAAGCCATATGTGGTGGAGTGGAGCATTCTGGTATATTACGTTAAGTGTTTTTCAAGATCCCCCATTCTTTCCTATTTATTCCAGCGATTTCATTACTCATATGGGAATATGTCGACACCAGTGCCAATCTATGTGATGTAATCTGTTTCTTCTTTTTCAGGAGACGATGTCTAAGGAGTTCCTCTACCTTAAATCTTTTTTTTGTCCAACAATCTTTTTGGATAGCCACGGTCTTTAATTTTTTTTGTCATTATTTAAACTACTCTCAAGTGTGGGGGGGATCACGTACAATTCTTTTTACCCTCAACATTTGGCTGAAGGGAAGTGATGCAATCATGGAATTAGCATGACAGCTTTCAAACCGCAACATATTGTTGCGGTCCGTCGGCTTGCTATATAAATCAGTGCATAATTTATTATCTTTTCTAAATACGCTTGTATCCAGGAACTGTAAGGAATAGACTGAGAATCCCATAGTAAATTTAATAATCGCTATCCACCTCATTCAAATATTGAAAGTAGTATGTCTCTTCCAGAGAGCCCGTTCAAATAACGAAGACGTCGTCTATGTATCTCCACCACCACAATACTTTGGTGAAGTGGGGAGACACAGACAACGTCTTCTTCAAGGGCCGCCATAAATATGTTTGCATACGTGGGCTCCACGTTTGAGCCCATGGCGGCCTCTCTTCTCTGTACATAGTAAGTCACCGTGTAGGAAATAATTCTTGGTTAAGAGAACTTCCAATAGGCCCATCAAGAAATCGATACATTCATTGTTATAGTCTGAATTACGTAAGGAATTAAAGACTGTGTGTAACCCTCTGGTATGATTGATCGATGTATAGAGACTGCATACATCAAATGATACAAGTATGCAGTCACTAGCCAATTCAACTTCACTCAACTTAACTAGGAAGTTTGTAGTGTCCTGAATATAGGACTTGGCAGATATCGCAAAACCTCAACATTTTATCTAAAAAGATAGCTATAGGTGAAAAAAAAATAGAACCACAACCGGATACTATAGGTCTACCAGGGGGATTGATCATAGATTTGTGGATCTTTGGTAGGCAATACAGGACTGGAACAACTGGAAATTGAACTGTCATGTAATCCCTCAAATCTTTATCGATGATACCAGCACAAAATGCATCTTTATTCATAAAACCCGTTCCAGGATGCCAACGTTCACATACGTGACAACTGCACTGGGCATCGGTAGTTGGAACATATATAACCGTATGGCAGTCGAGAAGGGGCTAAACAGCTTAGCCTTACCTAATGGGTGTCGATACCCCTCCTAATACATTCAAACTCATCCCCTTTCTCACTATTGCAATATTAATCCTTTAATTTATTTTCCATCCATTTTGAGGCATCATAGAGATTTAAAAAAAAACGGAGAGGAGCCTTCATAGACAAATCCGTAGTTTAGCAGGATAAATCAGAGAGTAGCTTATTCCTTTAGCTCACAACCCTTTCTGTACCTCTATAAACTTGACCTCTGTTTTTGTATATCCGCAGAGTAATCTGGAAATATCACCTTAACCCCATTGTACAATATATTATCCTTCTTTCTAAACTTTTGAATAATAATCTCTTCATCCTTAGCTGAATGAGTTTTACCAAGAATGTCCATGGACAGAGCCCTGGTTGCCTGGGATTAAAGGGTACTCAATGAGCACGTTCAACATGAAACATTTGCAAATTTCCATCCCCCCAACAGCCATTAAGCCATTCTGAGGTAAATTTAACAGTATCCTCTCCCTTTTCAGGTAATTCTACTAACCTTAAATTGCTTCTCTTCAATCTATTTTCCAGGTGAAGTACTTTTTGCAGCAATTTTTTATTTCGTTGCTGGGCATCTTTTAGGTCCTTTGAGAGTTCCGGAGCTATTCCTTTCATAGTAATGGTTCTACATTCTACCTCACCAAGCCTCTCTCTAATAAGATCAGATATGAATGTTTTTAAAGTCAGATCACTCTTAATTTCCCCCAATTGTGATAATATACTATTCACTGCCTCAAAACATTGGGATATTTGCCCCGCTAGATGTTTTATGGATGGGTTCCCTTTCTGTGACTTTTTCCCTCCATTTGTCTCCCTCCCTCCTCCCTGCCCATCCCCTCCCTACTCATAATTCTCATCCTCTGGGAATTTCTTCACCGTGGCCCCTGGTCTATTTAAGTACCTCTCCATTTTGTTTCCCTCTGTGCTAAGTTTTTCTGAGGGAGAAAGTGAAACATCTGACAATCTACCCCTAGTATTAGATTTAGTTTTTTGTTGGCCATATTTCAAAGAGAATACCAAGCTCTGTTTTACACCACTATATTCCCCAATTTTGGGACTACACCCCCGCCTCTGAACCAGACATGTGCGACAAACAGATTATTTCAAGACCAATACGTATCTGACGTTTCATCATCTCTTATACATCAAGACATTATAGCAGATCATCCTGACGCTAATAGCAAAGTGTCTCTGAAATGCTAACTACAGAATTAAAGATGGTCATATCGCAAAGTAGGGTCTACAAGAGTTCTTTACCAACTTCCTTCATGAGGGTAGAGCATAAAGCACAGTTCCTAATATGCACAATCCAGACTAAATACTTACCCAGCCTATAATCCCTTCAGGGCATCCATCCTCACACGGCTTAAAGAGGCTCTGTCACCAGATTATAAGTGCCCTATCTCCTACATAATCTGATCGGCGCTGTAATGTAGATAACAGCAGTGGTTTTTATTTTGAAAAACGATCATTTTTGAGCGAGTTAGGAGCAATTTTAGATTTAGTTTCTTAATGCCCAACTGGGCGTGATTTTACTTTTGACCAAGTGGGTGTTGTAAAGAAGTGTATGAGGCTGACCAAAGTAAAAACACGCCCAGTTGGGCATTAAGAAACTAAATCTAAAATTGCTCCTAACGCGCTCAAAATAAAAACCACTGCTGTTATGTACATTACAGCGCACTTATAATCTGGTGACAGAGCCTCTTTAATGTCCAATATATAGTGAAAACATTACTCCATATCTGGCGTTAATAGACAAAAAAAAAAAAATCCAATAGAGAGGTTACTCCAGCCATATGTTATGATACAGAGTATTCAAAAAATAATTGGAAGGATCTCACCTAAATTTGCTACATTTTGCTTCCTAAAAGGAGTGTTAATGTCTTACATACTGCAAGTATTATCAGTTGCAAGAAATAAGGCTATGCCATGTGTTAGAGTCTCTGTCCCATTTCCTCTTTTAAATCATGCATGTATTTCTACTGCCTACACTGAATAATTTATAAGTGAATATCAGGATTAGATCCTCAGACCAAAAAGACACATTAACCAATTCAGGACTAAGCTATTTAGAGCCTTCAGGACCAGACACGGTTTTAGCCATTTTTACTACGCATTAGTTAAACAGATATAAACTTTTTTATTAGTTGGGCTTGCGACGTTGTTTTTGGTAGATCATGCAGGTTTATTTATTTAGTATTTTTATACACATCTTTTTTGCGATTTTAGAATTTTCCGGCATATAGTTTGAAAAGAATTGTAAAAAAAACATGCTTTTTTACCTTTTAGCAAATTTTTTCATTGTAGAATATATAGTTTTACTCTAAAATAGACCTTTTATTTGTGAAAGCCATTGTCTACCGTAAACTTTGATATATTACAGGTCTATTTTAGGGTAATTGGGTCAGGGCTAGCGTTAAGATAATGATTGGTGAGGGGAGAATAATTTTTTTTTCAGTGGGTATGTGCATTTGTTTTTCTGCACTTTTTTTTACTTACATTTTTTTTATTATGGTCTGTCACTCAAAGGTCAGAAAAGACCTTTGGGGACTTTTCTTTTTTTATTTTACACCTTGTTTTTCCACTGTAACTGGGGCTCGTCCCGCAAAAAAAAGCTCTCACACCGCTCAATCGGTAAAAAAAATTAAGAAGTTATAGCTCTCAAAATGTGGCGACACAAAAGTTTTTTTGTTTTTTTTTTAACAAAAAGGTTTTTAGTAATAAAATATATATAAAAAACAAACAAAAAAAAAAAACTATATAAATTTGGTTTCACCGTAATCGTATTGAGCCACATAATAAAGTTAAAAGTTGTCATTTTTACTGCACGGTGAAAGCCGTAAAAACGAAACCCAAAAAAACAATTGAGGAATCAGTTTTTCCAACTTCAGCCCGCAAATAATTTTTTTTCAGTTTCCGAGTACATTATATGGAACTATAAATGGTACCAAAAGAAACTACAACTCCTCCCGCAAAAAAACATGCCCTCACACCACTCTATTGACGGAAAAAAAAAAAAGTTATGGCTCTTGGAATGCGAAGAGTGAAAAACGAAAAATAAAAAAAAATGGCTCAGTCCCGAAGGGGTTAATGTTTATAAAATAAAGTCCTGAGATTTCTTCACAAAGTGCGGGATCATACCTTTTTTTTATTGCTACAGTGATATTATTCTGTATTTGCTTGAGAAAACCTACATGCAGGAGAAATATCAAATATTTATATATTAATATATAACAGAGAGCGGTAGATCTCAATCTTCTTGCCTTTGCCTTTACATAGTTGCCAGTGTTGTAGCAATAGGGTTGTGGTGGTAGCAATTGTGACCAGACACCAGTGCTTTCAAGCCCAGAGTTCTGCCATACTTGTTGAACAACTGGACACAACCACAAAAGGATGCATAAGGCCCAGGGACAGACCCTAGTCTAAATTGGACAATGGAGGAAAATAACTTCTTTAACCCCTTTCCGACATTTGACATAGGGTTACGCCCACTCCATGCTCAACGGGTGTCGCCTGTATGTTACAGCTGATACTTCAATGTCATGGCCAGGATCAGCGATAACTCAGATCCTGGCCTTTTGACCACTGAGATTCCGCAGTCAATAACGACTGTGGAATTTAAGCCGTTAGAAATGGCAGAATCAGTTTTTTTCCTATTCCACCCCACAAAGAATTTTTCTCCAGTTTCCCAGTCCATTATATAGTACAATACATGGTGCTGTGAAAAACTACAACTTGTCCCCCAAATAAGTCCTCATACGGCTATAATAGTCAGAAAAATTAAAATGCGTTGGCTTTTAAAAAGGTAAGGAGGAAAATATGAAAAATGAATGCTGTTGCAAGGGGTTAAATGATACACAGCAAATACCAGCGTCATCTGCAACATTAAAAAGATAACTGCACACAGTGGAATAGGTTAAGAGTGAGCACATGCTTATATTGGGCAGACATGTCTTTGGTTCCTTAACTTTAAAGGGAGTCTGTCACCAGAAATGAAACCAGAGTAATATAGTGTAGCCTTGCCTGAATCTAACGCTTTTTTCGTCTTTCAGCGGAGTGCCTACTTTGCATTAAAAAAAAAAAAAAAAAAAAAAAAAACTATTCAATATATGCAAATTTGCTTTTTGGACCAACGAGGGCATCACAGCTGCTCCAAACCGCTTTGGTTTCCATCCCCAGGCCGTCCCTTCCTTCTTTGATTGACAAGGGTCAGGCAGTGTAAAAGCTGTGTTCACGCCTGACCACATATTGTCCTGAACACACCCGTGCCTCTGCTTCTGAATAGGCGCAGGCACAGTAGATCCATGAAGTTTCACTGGTTTAATCAGCTGTACTGCGCATGCGCCGATTACGTAACACTATACCCAGGTATGGTCAGACACTAGAGGTTGTCCTGTCCACAAAAATTGATGGTCTATCCTCATCAACATCTGATCGGTTGAGGTCCAACTCCCAGCACCCCCGCCGATTAGCAGTTATGAAGGGGCAACATCGTTCATACGAGTACCGCTTCCCCTTAATTTCCTTTGCTGGTCACTCTGTGAATCACCGACACATTTGTAGCAGCGATTCAAAGTGTAAGCATAACACAAATGAAGGGGAAGCAGCGCTCGTACGAGCGCTGTAGCCCCTTTAACCCCTTAAGGACGCAGCCTAGTTTTGGCCTTAAGGCTCAGAGCCCATTTTTCAAATCTGACATATTTCACTTTATGTGGTAATAACGTCGGAATGCTTAAACCTACCCAAGCGATTCTGAGATTGTTTTCTCGTGACACATTGGGCTTCATGTTCGTGGTAAAATTTGGTCGATATATTCAGTGTTTATTGGTGAAAAATTGCAAAATGTAGAGAAAATTTTGAAAAAATTGCATTTTTCTGAATTTAAATGCATCTGCTTGTAAAACAGACGGTTATACCACCCAAAATAGTTACTAGTTCACATTTCCCATATGTCTACTTTAGATTGGCATCGTTTTTTGAACATTTTTTTATTTTTCTTGGACGTTACAAGGCTTAGAACATAAACAGCAATTTCTCATATTTTTAAGAAAATTTCAAAAGCCTTTTTTTTAAGGTACCTCTTGAGTTCTGAAGTGGCTTTGTGGGGCCTATGTATTAGAAACCCTGATAAAACACCCCATTTTAAAAACTAGACCCCTCAAAGTATTAAAAACAGCAGTTAGAAAGTTTTTTAACCCTTCAGGCATTTCACAGGAATTAAAGCAAAGTGGAGGTGAAATTTGCAAATTTCATTTTTCTTGCTGAATTTCAATTTTATTCATTTTTTTTTCTGTAACACAGAAGGTTTTACCAGAGAAACACTACTAAATATGTATTCTCCAGATTCTGCAGTTTTTAGAAATGTCCCACATGTGGCCCTACTGCGCTCGTGGACTAAAACACAAGCCCTAGAAGCAAAGAAGCACCTAGTGCATTTTGAGGCCCCTTTTTTATTAGAATATATTTTAGGCAGCATGCCAGGTTTGAAGAGGTGTTGAGGTGTCAAAACAGTAGGAATCCCCCAATAGTGACCCAATTTTGGAAACTACACCCCTCAAGGAATTCATTTAGGGTTGTTGTTACCATTTTGACCGCACAGTTTTTTCACAGCACGTATTTGAATTGGGCTCTGAAATGAAAAAAATGTCATTTTTTCCAATAAAATGTCATTTGTGATCAAAATTTCTTATTTTCACAAGGAACAAAATACCCCATTTTGTTGCCCAATTTGTCCTTAGTGTGGCAATACCCCATTTGTGGTGATAAACTGCCGTTTGGGCCCATGGGAGGGCTCAGAAGGAAAGGAGCGCTATATGTTTGTTGGAGTCCAGATTTTGTTGGATTGGTTTTCGGGTGCCATGTCGCATTTGCAGAGCCTCAGAGGTATCAAAGCAATGGAAACCCACCAAAAGTGACCCCATTTTGGAAACTACACCCCTCAAGGAATTCATTTATGGTTGTTGTTAGCATTTTGACCACACAGTTTTTTCACAGCATCTATTTCAATTGGGCTGTGACATTAAAAAAATGACATTTTTTCCAATAAGATGTAATTTTTTACCAAAATTTCTTATTTTCACAGGGAACAAAATACTCAATTTTGTTGCCCAATTTCTCCTGAGTGCATCAATACCCCATTTGTGGCAATAAACTGCCGTTTGGGCCCATGGGAGGCCTCAGAAGGGAAGGAGCGCTGTGTGTTCTTTGGAGTACAGATTTTGCTGGTTTGGTTTTCGGGTGCCATGTCGCATTTGCAGAGCCCCAGAGGTATCAAAGCAATGGAAACCCACCAGAAGTGACCCCATTTTGGAAACTACACCCCTCAAGGAATTCATTTATGGGTAATGTGACCATTTAGACTCCATAGTTTCTTCACAGAACTAATTTGAATTGGGCTGGGAATTAAAAAAATATATATTTTTTCCAATAATATGTCATTTTAGCTCAAAAATTCTTATTTTCACAAGAAATAAAATACTCCATTCTGTTGCCCAATTTGTCCTGAGTGCGGCAATACCCCATTTGTGGTGATAAACTGCCGTTTGGGCCCATGGGAGGGCTCAGAAGGAAAGGAGCGCTGTGTGTTCTTTGGAGTCCAGATTTTGCTGGATTGGTTTTCGGGTGCCATGTCGCATTTGCAGAGCCCCAGAGGTATCAAAGCAATAGAAACCAACCACAAATGACCCCATTTTGGAAACTACACCCCTCAAGGACTTCATTTATGGGTGTTGTGACCATTTTGACCCCATAGTTTTTTCACAGAACTTATTTGAATTGGGCTGGGAATGAAAACAAAATTATTTTTTTCAAATAATATGTAGTTTTAGCTGAAAATTTCTTATTTTCACAAGAAACAAAATACCCCATTCTGTTGCGCAATTTGTTCTGAGGGCCGCAATACCCCATTTGTTGTGATAAACTGCCATTTGGGCCCATGGGAGGGCTCAGAAGGAAAGGACCACCATTTGGCCTACTGGGGATTTTCTAGTGCGAAGTCATGTATGCAGAAGCCCCTGAGGTACCAGAACAGTTGAAACCCCCAAGAAGTGACCCCGTTTTAAAAACTACACCCTTAAGGCATTCATCTACATGTGTAGTGAGCATTTTGACCGGAGACCTACACCCCATAAACTGTAATGTGGGTTCTCCCGGGTATGGCAATACCCTACATGTGGCTGTTATCAGCTGCCTGGACACACAGCAGGGATCAGAGGGGAAAGACGAGGGGGGATAAGCTGTGTGGAGTGCATCAGGGTAAGTAAAATTGGGGTAAATTATAAACCAAGGGATGTATGATAAATTTTAAAACACTTTCATACAGAGCTCTGGTTATTCGGGACACGTGTCACATTGATATATTGTGTCCTCCCTTACCCCCTCTTATAGCAGACTTTGCACCTCTTTTGACTTTTTCCCTTCTTGCCAGTTTGGGGAACTTCTCCTGGAAAGTGTTGCCCTGGTACGATGCGTGTGGGCTCGCTTCCAGAAGTACTGGGTGCCCCCCCCCTTCTTGGTCCCTAAAGATTAGGTTCTTGATAATCACCTCTTGAAATTCCAGGAAAGTTCCCGTCTGGCCTGCACATCGACGTAGCATGTACGCATTGTACAATGCCATCTGTATGATGTGCCCGGCCAGCTTCTTATACCACACCGCATGGCGCTGTAGGGCTTCAGGGCTTGATCTTACAAGTCCATCCCTCCCATGTACCTATTGTAGTCCAGGATGCAGTCTGGTTTGGGGGTGGCCTTTCCTTCATATATCCTAAACCTGTAGGTATACCCTGATGCACTCTCACAGCTTATACATCTTCACGCCATACCTTGCCCTCTTACCCGGCAGGTACTCGCGGAATTGAACCCTCCCTTTCAAATGTACCAGGGACTCATCAATAGAAATACACTTCTCAGGGGTGTATGCTTGGGAAAACCGGGCACTGGAACGGTCTAATAGGGGTCTCCGTTTATACAAACGGTCAAAACTGGGGTCATCTCGGGGTGGGCACGGCTCATTATCAGTATAATGTAAGAAGCGAAGTATTGCCTCATTTATTTATTTTTTTAGGTTCCAGTTCAGTTCTGAAGTTGCTTTGAGGGGCCCATATATTAGAAACCCCTATCAAACACCCCATTTTAGAAACTAGACCCCTCAAAGTATCCACAACAGCATTTAGAAAGTTTATGAACCCTTTAGGTGTTTCACAGGAATTTAGAGCAAAGTAGAGGTGAAATTTACATTTTTTTTTTGGTAAGAAAATCCTCTTTATACCATTTTTTTTATAACACAAAAGGATTTATCAGAGAAACGCAACTTAATACTTATTGCCCAGATTCTGCAGTTTTGAGAAATATCCCACATGTGGCCCTCGTGCGGTAATGGGCTGAAGCATCGGCCTCCGAAGCAAAGGAGCACCTAGTGGATTTTGAAGCATCTTTTTTATTAGGCACCATGTCCGGTTTGAAGAGGTCTTGTGGTGCCAAAACATTGGGAACCCCCCAAAAGTGACCCCAATTTGGAAACTAGACCCCTTGAGGAATCCATTGTAGTTTTCTTGGGGTGCATGCGGCTTTTTGATCAGTTTTTATTCTATTTTTAGGTGGCGTGGTGACTAAAAAACAGCAATTGTACGATTGTTTTTTTTTTCGTTTTTTTTTACAGCGTTCACCGTGCGCTATAAATGACATATTCACTTTATTCTGCGGGGCGATACGATTACGGCGATACCAGATGTTTATAGGTTTTTTTTATGTCTTATGGCGTTTGCACAATAAAATAAGTTTTGTAAACAATCATTCACTTTTTGTGTTACCTTATTCTAAGAGCCATAAAGTTTTTATTTTTCAATCAATAAAGCCGTGCGAGGACTTATTTTTTGCGTAACGAACTGTAGTTTCGATCAGTACCATTTTTAGGTACATGCGACTTTTTGATCTCTTTTTATTCCATTTTTTGGGAGGTGAAGTGACCAAAGAATTGTGATTGTGGTTCGGTTTATTATTTATTTTTTTTACGGCGTTCACCGTGCGGGATAAATAATGAAATAATTTTGTAGTTCAGGCCGTTACGGACGCGGCGATACCAATTATGTATAGTTTATTTGTTTGTTTATATATTTTTATTAATAATAAAGGACTGATAAGGGAAAAAGGGGGATTTTTACTTTTAAATCTTTTATTTTCTTATTTTTACACAACTTTTTTTAACTTTTTTTTTACTTTATTACTTTGTCCCACTAGGGGACATGAGGGCAGGAGGCCCTGATCGCTATTCTAATACACTGCACTACATGCGTAGTGCAGTGTATTAGAACTGTCAGCTACTCACTGACAGCAAGCATAGTGGGTCCTGACGTTGTCAGGACCCACTAGGCTTCCGTCTATGGCATCGCCGGACGCCATTGTTTGGTGTCCGGTTGCCATAGTCACCATCGCCGGCCGCTATCGCGTAGCAGGCCGGCGATGGCAGCTTAACCCCTAAAAAGCCGCGATCTCTATAGAACGCGGCTTTTAAGGGGTTAATCAGCGGGGACACAGCGATCGGTCCCCGCTGTAGGAGCTGTGACAGCTGCTGAACAAGACAGCAGCGTCACAGCTCCTGTATGTGTCGGGAGGACGGCCGAAACGGCCGTTACTCCCGTGACGTACTATTACGTCATGGAGCGCGAACGATACAGCTGCCATGACGTAATAGTACGTCAAGGAGCGGGAAGGGGTTAAATCAGCTGTGTCCATAGGGCCCCATTAGCCCAACAGAGTCCAAAAGTGTCCTTTTGGCCTCCGTCGGGCTGGCATAAGTCGTTATACCTTTTTTTTTTTAGAATGGAACAACGTAGTATACTATGCTATTCCATCCTGAGGGTTACCACAAAAAAAAAAAGGTATTTTTTTTACATGGGAGTCTCTGTGTGACAGAAGCCACTGCCCACAAGAGCATTTGTGAGGTCAGACACGGATATTGGATGAAAGGAACTGGCTCACAATCTCCATTCTAGTTCGTCCCAAAGGTGACCGATGGTGTTGAAATCAGGGCTCTGTGTGGGACAGTCTAGTTTTTCCACACCAAACTCACCCAACCATGCCTTTATGGACAGGGGCACAGTCATGCTGAAACAGAAAAAACTTTCCCCAAACAACAAAGTTGGAAGCATACAATTTTCCAAAATAACTTGGTATGTTGAAGAATTAAGATTTCCCTTTACTGGACCTAAGAGGCCAAGTGCAAACGGTGAAAAATAACCCCATAGCATTATTCCTCCTAGAACCAAAGTTTACAGAAAGTCAGGTAAGGTAGTCCTAGCATTCATAAAACCCAGACTGTCAGTCCAGTGGTGGAGTGTTTTACAACACTCCATCCAACACTTGGCATTGTGCTTGGTGATGTAAGGATTGCATGCAGCTGCTTGGCCATGGAAACCCATGCCATGAAGCTCCTAGTTTTTGTGCGGGTGTTCATGCCAGGTGAGGTTTGGACCTCTGCAGTTATCGAGAACCTCAGCACTCGACGACCTCACGCTATAATTATACATGGTCTGCCACTGAGTTGCTGTGGTCATAAGGATGCTTCCACTTTGCATTACTACCACTCACAGTTGATTGTGGAATATTTAGATGGTACGAAATTTTACAAACTGACTTGCAACTGTCACATTCTATAAGGGCCGGTTCACATCAGAGTTCACTTTCTGTTCAGGGGTTCCGTTGGAGGTTTACGTCGGGTGAACCCCTCAACGGAAACTCAAACGTAAACCTTCGCTTCCGTTTGCATCACCATTGATATCAGACTGGTTCACCCGATGGAAACCTCAGACAGAACCCCTGAACGGAAAGCGAACGTGAAATCTAGCTAATGGAAGCGTTTGTCACCGTTGTGTCAGGGTTCCATCATTTTGATGGCATCAATAGCGCAGTCTACTGCGCGATTGGTTCCGTCAAGAACAACAGAACCCTGTCACAATGGTAACAAACTGAAGCAATTAGCTAGGTTTCCGTCACCATTGATATCAATGGTGAGTGAAACGGAAGCTTAGGTTTCCGTTTGCCTTTGCGTTGAGGGCTTAACCCGATGGAAACCTCCGACGGAAAACCTCAACGGAAGGGCAACGGTGGTGATGTCAACAGGCCCTTACAGTACCACGCTCTAATTCATTAAGCTCTTTAGAACGTCCCATTCTTTCACAAATGTTTATAAAGGCAGACAGCATGGTAGGTGCTTGATTTTATACACCTATGGCAATGGGACTGGATGAAACACCTGAATTCAATGATTAAGGGGTGTGTCCCAATGCTTTGTCCTTCGTGTACCTTCTGCCAAGCATGGTGAAGGAAATATAATGGTAAGGGGCTGAATTGATGCTGGTAAGTGGAGATGTTTACCTTGGTGCAAAAAATATTGAACCATAAAAATTGTCTCTTTTTGACAGCGTCATGCCATCCTGCCATCGGCAATTGATTGATGCTTATAGAAATGGCATTGCATTTCAGTAACTTTCATTCTTGATTTACCAGTCTGTGTCAACTTTCCTTATTATTAGTGTCTTTGGTATAGTAGCTTAGCCGAACCCAATAACCAAATGGTGCAAAAACTTTAAATATGCGGTGATATAATATAAATGCTATTCAATAGAACTACATATACACTATACGGACGTTGACCGTTAACCAGAACATATATCAGCTATATCAGAAGCTGAAGGAATGCAGGAGTAATGACATTTGTAAGTCTTCCAAATATAGACACAAAAGACATGCCTATATTTTGTGGTATTTATGACAGAGATATACATGGTGGTGGGTCACCCAGGGAGACACCCAATTACATACACGAATTCCGATGATGGAGAAACACAGTGAGGGCCAAACAAGATGGAGACAACAACTACCCCATACAATGACTATGTAAAATGATTTACCTTTCACCTGTATTTGCAAACTATATTTTCTTATGTATCTCTTTATCTAGGTATCTTTGTTACAGTATTATATTTATTACTGAATTTAAATAAAATAACCTTTTTTGTTTACGTTTCATATTCCTCCTATTAAATACTGATCAAGTATATTGAAGGAAACACTGTCAATATTAACTATTTAGTGAGTCAGAAAGACCGACATTTAATATTGGTGAGCCAGCCATACCGATATTTTTCCTTCCACTTGATAGGGGGGCAAGTGAAGAACCAGGATCTAATAGATGCAAGCGTCAGGAAAATAAATGGAAGAATTGTAAAGGGAAGTGTTTTATGTATTTATATCTATATACAGGGTGGGCCATTTATATGGATACACCTAAATAAAATGGGAATGGTTGGTGATATTAACTTCCTGTTTGTGGCACATTAGTATATGGGAGGGCGGAAACTTTTCAAGCTGGGTGTTGACCATGGCGGCCATTTTGAAGTCGGCCATTTTGTATCCAACTTCAGTTTTTTCAATGGGAAGCGGGTCATGTGACACATCAAACTTATCGAGAATTTCACAAGAAAAACAATGGTGTGCTTGGTTTTAACGTTACTTTATTCTTTCATGAGTTATTTATGTCATTATGGGTGTCAGGTCCGAGCATTCCTAGATGAACAGTTTCCTGGAAAGTGGATTGGTCGTCGTGGGCCAGTTGAGTGGCCCCCTAGGTCTCCCGATCTGACCCCCTTAGACTTTTATCTTTGGGGTCATCTGAAGGCAATTGTCTATGCTGTGAAGATACGAGACGTGCAGCAACTGAAACTACGGATACTGGAAGCCTGTGCTAGCATTTCTTCTGCGGTGTTGCTATCAGTGTGTGAAGAGTGGGAGAAGAGCGTTGCATTGACAATCCAACACAATGAGCAGCACTTTGAACACATATCTATCTATTTTCACATCAGACATAGGGGTGTATTTACACTTATGCCCATGGGAAAATGCCGCAGGTAATGAGATATGAGTTGGCTCCAGCCGGCTGCTATGTATTGTTTACAGCATCAGTGGATAAGATGATTTCCTTTGACCCTCTACAGGAGGAAGCCATAAACAGTGGACACATCCCATGATGCATTCCCACGTCACAGGAGGCAACCACGGCCTGCCGCCCACTGAACGTGCATGAGTTTGGCACAGTGATGTCAAACAGGAGTGCACGGACAAGGCTTAAATGTGAGTGCACTCTCCAGACCTTCACTCCACCCCCGACCTGAGATGAACTGCACATCAGTCGCCATCACAAGAGAAGCGGGATTCCACCAAAGCAGACCTGCTGAACTCACTCTACAGGACCTGGACAAGAGCAGAAGTCGAAGTATCATTACTCAAGCTGTGGCATCCCTCTCCAGCAAAAGCTAAACCCCTACAACTCCTTCCCACTGCATTTAACCCTATCCGATCATAATTGCCATCCTATACCCCAAGCCCTCAGCCCACATCCATATCCACATCCTACAAACCTTATCCTATTCCAGCACCCTTTGCCATCTCTCTTTCCCTACAGTTCTTCTTGTATTAAACCCTTAGTTACAGGGACAGTTAGAGCCAGGTGAGGGAGGGTCACAGAAGTGTGAGTGTATTGTATTTTATACTTGTATGTAGTTACATGGGTGGGTACTAGTATAGGATTGTATGGGTACTGTTAATGTGTTGTGCGGGTGTATGAATGCAGCTTGGAGAACCTTCCTACCAAAAGGAAAAATCCTTGCTGGAAATCAGATTCAATCTCTAGTATTTTGCTAAAGTGTGAACAGGTGACCAGGTTGCCGCTTTGCAGACGTATCCATACGCCAAAGTCGGGTAGGGGAAGTAAGCAGCGAGCTCACGGAGCGAACCTGCTCCATACAATGCGGGTGTCAGCTGTTTGTTACAGCCGACACTTCAGAGTAACGAGCGACAACGAGCTTGAGCGCGATCCCGCTCGTTTAACTCGTTAAATGCTGCGGTCAATAGCCATCTTTGTGCACCTATTAAGCTCTGCCTCTGGCAGGGTTGAATAGTTGCCGGTCAGAATCACAATATACTGCAATACATTAGTATTGCAATATATCGTGCAAGCGATCTAACGATCGCTGGTTGAAGTCCCCTAGGGGGGGGGGGGGACTAATAAAAAAAAGTAAAAATGAGTTAAAGTTGTTTTTTTGTGTAAAAAAAACAAACTTAAAAGTTAAAAAAAATAAAAAATAAAAAATTTCCCCCTAGAGCATAGTAAAAAAATAAACATAGTTGGTATCGCCACATCCGTAGAAGTCTGAACTATTACAATATATCATTATTTAAACCGCGCGGTGAACACGGAAAAAAAAAAAATTGTAAACGCCAGAATCTCTATTTTTTGGTCACCTAATCTCCCACAAAAAATGAAATAAAAAGTGATCAAACCTTCGCATGTACACCAAAATGGTATTATTAAAAACTACAGCTTAACAGCTTATCGCGCAAAAAAATAAGCCCTCATACCACTTAAATCGACGGAAAAATAAAAAAAGTAATGGCTCTCGGAATTTGGCGACACAAAACACATTTTCTTTTTTACACTTAGGTTTTTACTTAAAAGTAGGAAAATATAGAAAAAAACTACATATATTTGGTATCGCCGTAATCGTATTGACCCACAGAATAAAGTTAACATGTTGTTTTAATTGCACAGTGAGTTCCGTAAAAACGGCGCGCAATAAAACATGGAGGAATCGCTGTTTTTTTCATTTTCTACCCCACAAATAATTTTCACGTTTCCTAGTACATTATATGGCAAAATAAATGGCGCTATGAAAAACTACAACTCGTCCCGCAAAAAATCAAGCCCTCATAGTACTGGATCGATGGAAAAATAAAGACGTTATAGCTTTTGGAATGTGGGGAGGAAAAAACGAAAATGAAAATCTGTGGAAGATAAGGTGACCAAAAAAATAGCGATTCTGGGGTTTACATTTATTTATTTTTTACGGCGTACACCGTGCGGGTTAAATAATGATATATTGTAATAGTTCAGACTTTTACGGATGTGGCAATACCAATTATGTTTATTTTTTTTACTATGCTCTAGGGGGGAAATGGGAAAAGGGGGGTCTTTTGAACTTTTAATATTTGTTGTTTGTATTTGTTACATTAAAAAAAAAAACGTTTACTAATTTTAACTTTTTTTATTAGTCCCCCTAGGGAACTTCAACTAGCGATTGTTAGATCGCTTGCACTATATACTGCAATACTAATGTATTGCAGTATATCGTGATTCTGACAGGCTTCTATTAAGCCCTGCCAGAGGCACTCCGTGAGCCCGTTCCATGCTTCCCCTACCCGACTACGATGTATGGATACATCAAATGTCAGGCAGGCGTTAAATGTTCTGGAAGAGACATGTGAAGATTCAGCTTTCTCGATTTTGTGCCTCCCTGGGGTCTTAGATATGCCACTGTGGTGGTGGTGGTGTTGTCTGAATAAATTCTTGTGTGTGAATTTCTGATTAGGTGTTCTGCTGATCTTAGAGCTTCCAGTACTGCACTCAATTCTAGGAAATTTGATGAGTGA
The DNA here is from genome assembly GCF_050947455.1 of Rhinoderma darwinii. Lineage (NCBI taxonomy): Eukaryota > Metazoa > Chordata > Amphibia > Anura > Rhinodermatidae > Rhinoderma > Rhinoderma darwinii. The sequence continues at coordinate 73,735,902 of NC_134692.1, forward strand.
AAGCTTAGCCTAGGAGACCAGGTACCCTGAAACGTGTGCTAGTTTGCTTGCATCTGTTGTCACAGATATTATGGGAGAGGGGTGCCAGACTACCCCTTTCCTGGGATTTAGCCACCAGATAAAGGGAATTTGTTACAGATTTTTGTGAGAATTTTTTTTTTGTCCAGTTACATAGGTTGAAAAAAAAATAAAAATAAAAATAAAAAAGACACAGGTCCATGACATTCAACCTCTCAATAAATTACCCATCATTCATGGCTTTATTAATTATAAACCTCAATGCCATTCGTAAACAAATAAGCATCTAGCCTTTTTTTAAATGCTGACATAGTATCTCCCATTTTTACCTCTTGGGGGAAGGGCATTCACTACTCTAACTGTAAAGAACCCTTTTCTATATTGGATGTCTGAAACGTCTTTCTTCCATACGCAGTGGGTGTCCCCTTGTCCTTTGGTAGGAACAGATCATGTGCTAGTTCTCTGTATTGACCACACATTCCTATTACCTATTAATAAGATCACCCCTAAGGCCTCATGCACACGACCGTATTTTTTCCCACCCGTAAATACTGGCGTAAATACGGGTCCGGTGTCACACGTATTCCACCCGTTTTGCACCAGTATTTACGAACCCGTGCTTGTAAATATGGGTCCGGTGTCACACGTATTCCACCCGTATTTACGAGCACGTTTTTGGCGGCAAAATAGCACTGCACTAATCGGCAGCCCCTTCTCTCTATCAGTGCAGGATAGAGAGAAGAGACAGCCTTTTCTGTAATAAAAGTTAAAGAAATTCATACTTACCCGCCGTTGTCTTGGTGACGCTTCCCTCTCTTCACAGCCAGCCCGACATCCCTGGATGACGCGGCAGTCCATGTGACCGCTGCAGCCTGTGATTGACCTGTGATTGGCTGCAGCGGTCACATGGCCTGAAACGTCATCCAGGACGTCGGGCCGGATGTCGAGAGAGACGCGTCACCAAGGCAACGGGCGGGAGACCGGACTGGAGGAAGCAGGAAGTTGTCGGTAAGTATAAACGTCTTTTATTTTTATTTTTTACAGGTTTATACTGATCGGTAGTCACTGTCCAGGGTGCTGAAAGAGTTACTGCCGATCAGTTAACTCTTTCAGCTCCCTGGACAGTGACTATTTACTGACGTCGCTTAGCAACGCTGCCGTAATGACGGGTGCACACATGTAGCCACCCGTCATTACGAGAGCTCCATAGACTTCTATGGACTGTCCGTGCCGTTATTACGGCCTGAAATAGGACATGTTCTATCTTTTTCAACGGCACGGGCACCTTCCCGTGAGAAAACGGGAAGGCACCCGTCGCCAATAGAAGTCTATGAGCCCGTTATTAGGGGTCGTAATCATGACCCGTAATAACGGGAGTTTTTACGGTCGTGTGCATGAGGCGTAAGACATCTTTTTTCCAAGCTGAACAAGCCCAAATTTTCTAGCCTTTCATTGTAAGCAACACCTCCCATCCCTTTTAATCATCTGGTTGCCCGCCTTTGAACCCTATCCAGTTCTCCGATGTCCTTTTTACAATGTGGAGCCCAAAACTGAATTCCATATTCTGTGGCCTTACAAGGGATTTATAGAGTGGTAATATTACATTTGAATCACAGGTTTTTAATCACTCTTTTTATACACCCTAAATTCCTTTTTGCTTTTGCAGCTGCTGCCTGACATTGAGTGCTGCTTAGCTTATTTGTTACCAGAATACCCAGGTCCTTCTCTTGTTCCGTTATCCTCAGTTTTATTCTATTTAATGTATATGAATTAATGCTATTATTGTGCCCGAAGTGCATTACTTTATATTTATCAAAATTAAATTTCATCTGCCATGTTTTAGCCCATGCTGCCAGCTTATCTACGTCTTTCGGTCATATTTTAAAGTCAAGCTGAGTTTTAACTATCCTACAAAGTTTTGAATCGTCATTAAAAACCGACACCTTGTTATCAATCCCATCCACAAGGTCATTAATAAAGTTATTAAAAAGAATTGGGCCTAACACTGATCCTTGTAGTACCCCGCTGCTGATTTCAACCTATTTTGAGTAAGTTACATTTAGAACGACTCTGTTTTCTGTCCCTTAACCAATTCTTTACCCACTTGCATACACGTTCCCCCAGTCCCTGTGTATGTAGCTTCAGAACAAGACTGTTGTATGGAACAGTATCAAATACTTTTGCAAAATCCAAATAAATCACATCAGCCGCATGACCAACATCAAGATTTGCACTTACCTCCTCATAGAAACTGAGCATGTTGGTTAGGCACAACCTGTTTTTCATGAATCTATGCTGGTTATCAGTAATTAGACTTTTCTCTGCTATATACATTTGTAGTTCATCTCTTAGAATACCCTCAAATACTTTACATACCACAAATGTCAAACTTACTGGACGGTAGTCACTCGGTTCCACCTTTTTACCCTTCTTAAATATTGGTGCAACATCAGCTGTCCTCCAATCTTGTGGCACTGAGCCTGTTACAAGTGAGTCTAAGGCCCTGTTCGCACAGATTTTTTTGCAGGCAGATTCCGTTTGGAATTTTGAGGCAGATTTTGATCTGCCTGCATGCAGTTTACCTCGTTTTTCGCTCGTGACCATTGAGCACCACGGGTAAAAATTCAGCGAAATACGCTTTCTCTGCCTCCCATTGATGTCAATGGGAGGTCAGAGACGTAAACGCCCGAAGATAGGGCATGACGCTTTTTTTCCCGCAAGCGTTTTTTCCACTCGCGGGAAAAAAACGCCTCCGCCTCCCATTGAAATCAATGGGTGGCATTTTCGGACGATTTTAGACGCGTTTTCCGTAGCGGTTTCTGCGTAAAAAAAACTCAGTGTGAACAGGGCTTAAGGCTAGATTCACACGGGGCGTTGCGCATCTCGGATGTGAAAAACGGCCGTTTATCACATCCGAGGTGAATCCGTGCTCTACGCTGCGGGACACGATATCACGCATCCCCCATAGACTACAGTCTATGGAGGGATGCGTAAAGCGTGAAAAAATAGGACATGTCCTATCTTCTCACAGACCCTTCACACTGTCCGTTGATTCAACCAACGGCCGTGTGAACGGCCACATTGAATTATATAGGTCCGTGTGACAGCCGTTGTTTCAACGGCCATCGCACAAACGTTTAACACATTTGTGTGAATAAGGCCTTAGAAGTGGAGATACAATGGTCTGTCAAATACGGAGCTTAACCCCTTGGAGACACGGCCAATTTGAGTTTTTACATATTAGTTTTTTCCTCCCCACTTTCCAAAAGCCATAACCTCTTTGTTTTTTTGTCGTCATAGCCGTATCAGGGCTGTTTTTTTTACGGGACAAGTTGTAGTTTGTCATGGCACCATTTATTGTACCGTATAATGTACTCTGAAGCTGAAAAAAACATGTGGGGTGAAATAAGAAAAAAAAGTGATGACACCATTGTTTGGGTGGGGGTGGGGTTTGTTTTTATGGCGTCCATCAGGTGGTAAAAACGACATGTGCACCTTATTCTACAGGTTGATATGATTGCAGCGATACCAAAATGTATATGTTTTGTTTTTGTTTGTCTTTTAAAGTGGTAAAATCTAAAACGAGTTGCTAAAAGAAAACCAAAAAAAAAACAAAACTTTTGTGTCGCCATGTTCTGAGAGCCAGAAGTTTTTTTATTTCTCCATCAATTTAGCGATGTGAGGGCTTCATTTTTGCGGAACGAGCTGTAATTTTCATTAGGCCCCCAGGCTGCCATGACAACCATTGTCACCGGCTGACCGTGCCAGGGGGCGTGATGGCTTGTTTGAGGGGGCACCACAGCATTTAAGGTGTTAGATGGGCGGAATCAAAGTGATCATTTATTCCGCACGTTGGAGTGAGGTGTTGACTGTATAACACAGCCGTCATCCGCTGAATATGGAGCGCGCACCATACTTTCGCTTGGCGACATTTCAGTAATAGTACGTCGTATGTCGCCAAGGGGTTAATTCTCTTAATGCTCGTGGATGAATGCCGTATGGGCCAGGGGATTTATCAATATTTAATTTGCTCAGACGCATCTGTACTTCCTTCCTCTTGTGTTAAGCAGGGTGGGGAACCTTTATCACTGTCCCCCTGTATATCTGGTACTTGCAGCTCATCAGTGAACACAGAGGAAAAGTAGGTGTTTAACCACTTAATGACCAGCCTATTTTAGACCTTAATGACCAAGCTATTTTTTACGTTTTTGAATCGACGCATTCCAAGAGCTATAACGTTTTTATTTTTGCGTCGACATAGCTGTATAAAGGTCTTGTTTTTTGCGGGACAAGTTGTACTTTTTAATAGCACCATTTTGGGGGACATATTATTTATTGATTAACTTTTATTAACTTTTTTTGTGGAGGGAATAGAAAAAAATCTGAAATTTCGCCACTCTTTTTTGCGTCCTAAATCTGCGCCGTTTACCGTGTAGTATAAATAACACAATAAGTTTATTCAGCGGGTTGTTACGATTGCAACGATACCAAATTTGTATAGTTTTTGTATGTTTTACTACTTTTACACAGTAAAAACGCTTTTTTTTCAAAATTATTTGTTTTTGTGTCTCCATATTTGAAGAGCCGTAATGTTTTTATTTTTTCGCCGATGCAGTTGTATGAGGACTTTTTTTTTTTTGCAGGAAGACTTGTAGTTTTTATTGGTACCATTGGAGTAGATGCGACTTTTTGATCACTTTTTAATCAAATTTTTTTAAAGTCAGGATTCACAGAAAACAGCAATTTTTCCGTTGTTTTTAACTTCATTTTTTACGACGTTCACCGTGCGGGTTAAGTAATGCAATAGATTTATAGTCGGGGTCGTTACGGACGCGGCGATACCAAATATGTGTAACTTTTTAACTGTATTTTGGTTTTTTAATAGTAAAGCAGTTTGTAAGGGGAAAAAGTGGGTTTTTCATTTTTTCTTCACATTTTTTTTAAATTAACTTTATTAAACTTTTTTTTTTACTTTTTTACTAGTCCCACTAAGGGACTTCACTATGCGATCTTCCGATTGCTATTATAATACACTGCAATACTTCTGTATTGCAGTGTATTATGCCTGTCCGTTTAAAACACAGACACTCGGCGATCTTATCGCCGGGTGTCGGTGGGAGAGAGAGGGAGCTCCCTCCCTCTCTCCAAAACAACTCAGATGCGGTGCTCGCTATTGAGCACCGCATCTGAGGGGTTAAACGGGTGAGATCGATACTAATATCGATCTCACCCGGCAGAGCAGGGACGCTCCCAGCCCTCAGCTGCCTCTGGCAGCTGAGAGCAGGGAGATTTGACAGCTCCCTGCTCTGTTTACTTATTCCGATGCCGCGACGTAATAAGTCTATGGCATCGGAATAAGGCCCGTTAGTGACCGACGTAGAAACACGATGGGCCGGTCACTAACGGGTTAATATCTCAACCGTCCTTTTGTTCTATACAATTATATTCTCGTGCACATTTTTAAGAGGGCCAATGTAATAAGATGTGTTTTTTGGCATTAATACATTTATAAAAAAAAAAAATTGCGCGCCGAAAACGCACACGTTCTTGTAAATCACTTGTGGGGGGGGGGGTTTCAATTATTTTGGTCCCTCAGGGGCTTTACAAATGCGACATGGTGCCTAAAATATATTCTTGTGAAAAGGAGGCCCAAAATCCAGTAGGTGCTCCTTTGCTTCGAAGGCCTATGCTTCAGTCCATTAGCACACTAGGGCCACATGTGGAATATTTCCTAAAACTGCAGAACCTGGGCAATAAATAGTGAGTTGCGGTTCTCTGGTAAAACTTTGTTTTATAAAAAAAAAAAAAAAAATGGATTAAAAATGAATTTCTGCAACAACAAAAAATGAAACTTGTAAATTTGACCTCTACTTTGGTTTAATTCCTGCTAAAGTTCTAAGCCTTGTTACATCTTAGAAAAATAAAAGGATGTTTAAAAAACTATGCCAATCTAAAATAGACATATGGGGGATGTTAATTAGCGACAATTTTGTGTGTTTTTTTTCTGTCTTAGAAACAAGTCGACACCCCAGCAATGAAATCGCCGGGGTTTGGGTGGCTGCAATGGCAACAGGAGGCCTAATACTGGCCTCCCGGTGTGCCTAGCACAGAAAACTTGCAGCCCATATCATCTACTGCGTGTGAAAGTGGCAGTATGCACAGCGTTTTCAGGTTTCCATCAGGTATTCACTGCGGTATTTTTAATGGCAAGAACAGTACAGTCCCCAGTTACAAAATAGGTCAATACATTAGTTATGAACAGAAGCCACGACGCTAGTCTGAACACAGTGTCAAGTTGACTTATTATACACAAAGTAACTATACTATAGTCACTGTTGCCTAAATACTCCAGGAACTGTATATTTGATACTGAATCTAATAGGAATACTCCAAATCTAGCATAGCATTGATCTAGCACTTGGTCACGCTGCAGAATTGGACAGAAATCAGCAGCAAAGCCTGTATGGCTGGGTTCACACGACCTATTTTCAAGCGTAAACAAGGAGTATTATGCCTCGATTTACGCCTGAAAATAGGGCTACAATACGTCGGCAAACATCTGCCCATTCATTTGAATGGGCATGCCGACGTACTGTGCAGACAACCTGTCATTTACGCGTCGTCGTTTGACAGCTGTCAAACGACGACGCGTAAATTGACTGCCTCGGCAAAGAAGTGCAGGACACTTCTTTCAAACGTAATTTGAGCCGTTCTTCATTGAAGTCAATGAAGAGCAGCTCAAGATTTACGAGCGTCACAGACGCCTCGCATAATACGAGGAGGAGCTGTTACGGCTGAAACGAGGCAGCTGTTTTCTCCTGAAAACAGTCTGTCATTTCAGCCGTAAAAGCCTCTCACCGTGTGCACATACCCTATATGTTTTACATGCAGATTTTTTAGCGGAGTTCACCCTTCACATATCAATCTGAAATCCACAGCAAATTCGGAATAAATCTGTGAAAGATTTAGTAAAACCTCCTTCACTTGCATTGTGCTGTACTTTAGTTGCAGATTTTCATACATTTTAGCCTGAGGGCTCATGCACATGGCAGGGCAGTACGCACAAGCCCTAGCGTTCCCTTGTATGGATCCGCGCAGCCGCCGTACCATGCTCCGTCGGGTGCTATACATAATGGCATCAAATAGAGCAGCTGTTGGGTTCGTTTGCAATACATAAGAAAAAAAACCTCTGTATGAAATTGGAGTCATACAGAGGTAGAGTGGGGGCATAAACACTTGTATGGGGGGGGGGGTGAATGATAACTTTCTACAACGCTGAGGTGTATGTCAATATAGTTAAAGGGATTGTGCTGGGCTAGAAAAACAGTGCCCCACCTGTCAGTGTGTTTGGTGTTACATTGCATCTCCATTGAAAAAAAAAAAAAACAAGAGCTGTGCAGCATTACAAAACACAACCTCTGGACAAGTGCGCCACTATTTTTAGAAAAAGCAGCCATGTTTTTCTAAACCTGTACAACCGCTTTAGTTTTCCCAGAATAGGGACCTCATTTCTGTTTGCTGAATTTGGTCTTAAATTTCACTTGCTGTTCATAGAACTGAACAAATGCTCGAAATATGTTATATAACTAAAACCACTTAAGAGATTGCTCTCCCAGACCACATCAATGAATCATCTCCAGGCAGGGTCTGGTTAATCTGCAGCTTTAAATCCCCTAGTGATTCACTGATAACACTTCAGTTTGTAATAGACGGATGTGGTATTAAAATCTGTATAGTCAATTAGCTTCATTCTTTTATTTATTTCCACCTGACACGACCTCATTGATTCAATCTATAAAATAATTTTGCAGGATCTTTGAAGCTCTTTAAAAAAATCTGCACTCAGGCCTCATGCACACGAACGTAAAAACGCCCGTAATTACGAACCGTACTTACTGGCCCATAGACTTCTATTGGCCACGGGTACCTTCCCATATGCTTACGGGAAGGTGTCCGTGCCGTTGAAAAATATAGGACATGTCCTATTTCAGGCCATAATAACAGCACGGGCAAGCCCATAGAAGTCTATGGGGCTCCTGTAAATTACGGGTGGCTACGTGTGTGCACCCGTAATTACGGGAGTGTTGCTAGGCGACGTCAGGGTATAGTCACTGTCCAGGGTGCTGAAAGAGTTAAACGATCGGCAGTAACTCTTTCAGCACCCGGGACAGTGACTACTGCTGGAGTGAATAGTATTAAAAGTTAACTTACCCAGAACTCTTCTTCCTCCAGTCCGGCCTCCCGGGATAACGTTTAATCCCATGTGACCGCTGCAGCCAATCACAGGCCAATTACAGGCTGCAGCGGTCACATGGACTGCCGCGTCATCCAGGGAGGTCAAATTGGATGTCAAAAGAGGGACGCGTCACCGAGACAACGGCCGGGGTACATATGAACTTTTTGTTTAACTTTCAAACGCTGCGGAAACTCTGCCCGAAAGGGCTGCCCCTTCTCTCTATCCTGATAGAGAGAAGAGGCTGCCGATTAGTGCAGAGACAACGGGTCCGTAAATACGGATGGAATACTGGTGACACCGGACCCGTATTTACAGGCACGGGTCCATAAATACTGGTGGAATACGGGTCGAATACGTGTGACAATGGACCCATATTTACGCCAGTATTTACGGGAGAAAAAATATATGTTCGTGTGCATGGGGCCTTAAACAGGGCTTTTGTTTTATAATTCAGACATTTCCCGTTTATTCCAAAAACCTTTTAAAAAAAATAAAATAATTGAAATACAACATTTCTAATATACTTACCGTTAAAAATTTCTGCTGGATGTTACATCACTGTGTATAGAGCACCAGCAGAAAAAATGGGGACATAGATAAACTTCAAAACCACAGAAAAGGGCATACTTACTAAGTGGGTGGGTGAAAACCCGTTCCCAGCAGGACGCAGACAGGTCAAAAATGCTTCAGAAGGAGAGTGTATTAAATAGTGATAGCCACTCCCACTAGTCTTGAGGGGAGTGGCAAACTAAGTTCTCACAACTGTGCGATAAATGGGTGTCCGTATTAGTGTAGTGCAAGGGTGTGAATGTATGCTATATCAGAACCGTGTGTGATAATGTAAAAAAATAAATAATAAATAAAATGTGAGGAATGGGGGTCAGTGCTGTGAATAGTACATGGGGTGTCAGTACTATGTGTAATACATGGAGGGATAATGTGCCAGTCGCCAGGCATAGCATATCTTGCCATATCACAGCCTATTTGTAACGGCCATACTGTCAACTAAGGCGGGCTGCTCTGCATGCCAAACCAAACACTAGCACATCATGCTCTCACAGCATATAAGACCTGGCTGCGTCCTGAAAAAAGGTATATATAGTAAAAATATCCATGAAACACGGCAAGATATGCTATGCCTGGCGACTGGCACATTATCCCTCCATGTATTACACATAGTACTGACAACCCATTTACTATTCACTGCACTGACCCCTATTCATCACATTTTACTTATTATTTATTTTTTTACATTATCACGCACGGTTCTGACACTTCTATACCACACACATTTCTTTTATACCATACATTCACACCCTTGCACTACACTAATACGGACACCCATTTATCGCACAGTTGTGAGAACTTAGTTCGCCACTCCCCTCAAGACTAGTGGGAGTGGCTATCACTATTTAATGCACCCTCCTTCTGAAGAATTTTTGACCTGTCTGCATCCTGCTGGGAACGGGTTTTCACCCACCCACTTAGTAAGTATGGCCTTTTCTGTGTATAAAGCGTCAAAGTATGAATGTGACTTGCCATCACTATGGACACATTAGGATCAGAGGAAACATTTACATCACTCCAATCGGTTTACAATACAGAGCGGTACTACGGAAGTTTAAATAAGCCATCGGCTAGGTTAACGCATCACGCTTTGCACAAGAATTTTACTATACTTTGTAAAGGAGATTTCTAGGTCTAGTCATTACCTGACAACTTGAAGATATATGCTCTGAAAAAAGAACCTGTGGTTTCAATTTTGTTATTTTAAGTCATTTTTCATTGTCCATGCAGTCCGGCCTCGTAAGAGGACGCTGCAGCCCATGAGACCAAGAACAGAAGGAAGAGTCGCTATGATAACGTCCGGGTGGTAAATATGAACCTTTTTATTTATTTTAAACCCCCAAAAAGTTAGTTTTTGTCTGAGTTGTGGAATCACAGCTTCTCCACCACAACAAAAAAATAAATTAAAAATAAAATCGCAATATTTGCCACTTGCGGGTTTTACCTCTCCTTTGAATTCAATGGTGAAAACCCGCAACTGAAAAGCAGGGATTCTAAAGAAATCAATGGACATGCTGCAGATTAAAATACTGCACCGCAAGTCAATTTATAAACGTTTTTTTCTGCAGCGTCTGGATGAGATTTGTTCAAATCTCATCCACTTTGTTGCTACTGTATTATGCTGCAGATTTTCCGCAATTAAATCAGTTTCAGAAAACCTGCAGCGTTTACGCTACGTGTGAACATACCCTAATGTTCCCCCACACAGGATACGCTGCAGATTTTCTGCAGAAGAAAATCTGCAGCAGAATCTCAAGAAAAACACCGGTAAATCTGTGACAGAATTCCGCACCAAATAGTGCGTCTTTTCTGCTCATATTGCTGTGGAAACGTTGCACTTCTTCCGCAGCGGTTTTGCCTGCAGCTTTAGTGTTAAACATTGGTTATAGCAAAGTATATGTGCACCTGCGGATTTCCAGCGCTTTTTTCCAGTTGGGTAAAAGCTGTAAAAACCGCAACATAAGGCCTCATGCACACGACTGTAAAAACACCCGTTATTGCGGGTTGTAATTACGACCCGAAATAACGGGCCCATAGACTTCTGTTAGCCACGGGTAACTTCCCGTTTTCTCACGGGAAGGTGCCCGTGCCGTTAAAAAAATAGAACATGTTCTATTTTTTTATTTTACGGGCCGTGCTGCTATACTTTATAATGGGAGCACGGCTCGGAAAAGCGGCCGGCTGCCCGTGCTCGTAATTACGAGCATGGTCGTGTGCATGAGGCCTAAATCTGTTGCTGAGTTTCTGCTCCCCATTGAAGTCTATGTGCCAAACATGTAGCATCTCCGCACAGAACATGCAGCATAAACGGACATGCTGCGAAATTAAAGACGCACCGCAGAACACTTTCCGCACGACCTTTGTGCTTTTTTTCCCCACAACATGGGTATTCTAAATCTATTAGCAGGCGTGCACCTCTTAATAGACTAGTCGCAACTTACTCCTTCAGACTAAGGCCCGTTGCACGCGACCGTGCCTGTAATCACGACCTGTGATTGCGGGCAAGGTCGGCGACGGCGGGCTGGCAGTCGTATAGGAGCACGGACCGTAAAAAGCAAAAGATAGGACATGTCCTATCTTTTGCGGTACACTTCTACGGCTCAGAGACCTTCCAGTAAACGGGAAGGTGTCCGTGGACAATAGATATGTATGTGTCCGTAATTGCTGTTCGCAATTACGGATGTTTTTTGCGGTTGTTTGCATGGGGCCTAAGACTGAAGTATATTGCGGTCTAATTATATATTAAAAAAATATATATATATATATATATATATATATATATATATATATATTTTCCGAGCAGGGAGCACCCCTCTATGGCGTCTATATGCACAAATAAGGCATATAAGTGGGGGTTGTATGATAAGTAATAATGCAAAACCTGGGTAATTCCTTTAGAAACAGAAACCATTCATTGAGGCAAATATACAATAAATAGGGACATCTGCCAGAGGGCCAATACTTTTTTTCATATTGATGTATATTCTGATCCATAATACATTAATTTTTATTTATTTTAGCTTTTGTTTTCAAAATTTAAATAATTTATTTTAAGGCCAAAAGAAAAATGATGATAGGGATTACTTTTCATATTAAAATATAAGACAATACGAATTTGTAAATGGTAGGGATGACTGGCAGTTTACTCGTGTGGTCTATTATAATCTCACAACTTCTGTCGAACGCACGTGATTTTACAGAGTCGTCTAATACTCATCAAAAAAAGAACCTGCTATTTTCAGACTGGACTGAACATATTAACATGGCGGAATTGATAATAGAGTTCCAAGGGTTCTCTCGATTCTGCTCTGCTTTTCATATAATCTGGGACAAGGAAATAAATACTGCATTGTGAAGCCACGCAACCCCAATTGAACCCCTTAGGTATTTTTAACCTTATCGACTAAACACCGTGGTGATTTAATGCACAAGCTAGTTTAACAGCCATCATTTTGGAGTACATTCGACTTTTTGATCACTTTTTATCCAAAATATGTTTAAAGGTGAGATGAACAGAACATTCTGGCGTTGTTTTTTATTTTTTTACGGCGTTCACCGTGCGGGATAAATAATGTAATAGTTTTATAGTTGGGGTCATTACGGACGTGGCGATACCAAATATGAGTAACTTGACTTTTTTTCATAGTAAAGTATTTTGTAAGGGAAAAAGTGGGTTTTAAATTTTTTTTACTTGGAACTTTTATTTATTTCAAGCTTTATTTAAAGGACGAGTGTCGCGAAAAACATTTTTTTTATATCAATTTGCTTTTAGTGTTTTATTAAAAAAAAATGTGTGTGTTTGTGTTACTTTTTTTTTTTAACTTTTTCTTGTCTATGGGGGCTGCCATTTTTTTTTCCATCTCTGTATGTGTCGATTAACGACATATACAGACATGGAATACGGCACATACAGCCCCATAGTGAATGCGAACGGGACCCGTTCCATCCACTATGCTGTACGCCGTCTGTGTGGGAACGGCGCATGCACCGCTCCCACACAGTCCAAACTGAAGGTCTTCGGCCGAGCGACGTCCAGCGCCATTTTCTTGTGGACCGGAAGCCGCGGCCGGACAGTAAGATTACTACTTCCGGTCGCGGCTTCCGGACTTGTGTTCTGAAGCAAGCACTTGGAGCGGCGGCGGCAGGAGCAGGTAAGTTAGGTCTGTGTATGTACGTGTTTTAGTGTGTGATTACTACTGTATGTAAACCTACTACACTGTGTGTTAGCTCAAAAAATGGCGACAAACAGTGTAGGAGGTTTGACCGTTCAATCCCCTCCTTTTTCCTGGCACTAGCCAGCATAAAGGAGGGGGGATTCTGTGAGCACACTAGAGCGAGTATTTATTCTCAAATTTTGCAGCATAAAGCAATGTGGTTGCTTTACCACATGCCAATGCTGCAATTTTGGGAATTGCTCCATCTAGTGACCAGCACTGGGAAAAGTTATAAATTAGAATCTAATGTATAATATTTCCTGACTCGTGAAAAAATTAAAAAAATTAGAACAATGTCTAATCATTTATACACTAACTGTTTAACTAAAAAAAATTCTAGCGACACAGTCCCTTTAACTTTTTTAAACTTTTTTTTTAGTCCCATTAGGGGACTTCACAATGCGATATTTTGATTGCTTTTAGAATACACTGCAGTACTTCTGTATTGCAGTGTATTATTGCCTATAATGGCCTTATTCACACGAACGTGTTTATCGTCCATGATACGTGCGGACCTACACTACCGTTCAAAAGTTTAGGGTCACTTAGAAATTTCCTTATTTTTGAAAGAAAAGCAGTTTTTTTCAATGAAGATAACATTAATCAGAAATACACTCTATACATTGTTAATGTGCTAAATGACTATTCTAGCTGTAAACGTCTGGTTTTTAATGCAATATCTACATAGGTGTATAGAGGCCCATTTCCAGCAACCATCACTCCAGTGTTCTAATGGTACATTGTGTTTGCTAACTGTGTTAGAAGGCTAATGGATGATTAGAAAACACTTGAAAACCCTTGGCAAATTGTCAGCACCGCTGTAAACAGTTTTGCTATTTAGAGGAGCTATAAAACTGACCTTCCTTTGAGCTACTGGAGCATTACATTTGTGGGTTCGATTAAACTCTCAAAATGGCTAGAAAAAGAGAGCTTTCATGTGAAGCTCGACAGTCTATTCTTGTTCTTAGAAATGAAGGCTATTCCATGCGAGAAATTGCCAAGAAACTGAAGATTTCCTACAACGGTGTGTACTACTCCCTTCAGAGGACAGCACAAACAGGCTCTAACCAGAGTAGAAAGAGAAGTGGGAGGCCCCGCTGCACAACTGAGCAACAAGACAAGTACATTAGAGTCTCTAGTTTGAGAAATAGACGCCTCACAGGTCCTCAACTGGCAGCTTCATTAAATAGTACCCGCAAAACGCTAGTGTGAACGTCTACAGTGAAGAGGCGACTCCAGGATGCTGGCCTTCAGGGCAGAGTGGCAAAGAAAAAGCCATATCTGAGACCGGCTAATAAAAGGAAAAGATTAATATGGGCAAAAGCACACAGACATTGGACAGAGGAAGATTGGAAAAAAGTGTTATGGACAGACAAATCGAAGTTTGAGGTGTTTGGATCACACAGAAGAACATTTGTGAGACGTAGAACAACTGAAAAGATGCTGGAAGAGTGCCTGACGTCATCTGTCAAGCATGGTGGAGGCAATATGATGGTCTGGGGTTGCTTTGGTGCTGGTAAAGTAGGAGATTTGTACAAGGTAAAAGGGATTTTGAATAAGGAAGGCTATCACTCCATTTTGCAATGCCATGCCATACCCTGTGGACAGCGCTTGATTGGAGCCAATTTCATCCTACAACAGGACAATGACCCAAAGCACACCTCCAAATTATGCAAGAACTATTTAGGGAAGAAGCAGGCAGCTGGTATTCTATCTGTAATGGAGTGGCCAGCGCAGTCACCAGATCTCAACCCCATAGAGCTGTTGTTGGAGCAGCTTGACCGTATGGTACGCAAGAAGTGCCCATCAAGCCAATCCAACTTGTGGGAGGGGCTTCTGGAAGCATGGGGTGAAATTTCTACCAATTACCTCAGCAAATTAACAGCTAGAATGCCAAAGGTCTGCAATGCTGTAATTACTGCAAATGGAGAATTCTTTGACAAAAAGCAAAGTTTGAAGGAGAAAATTATTATTTAAAATAAAAATCATTATTTCTAACCTTGTCAATGTATTGACTATATTTTCTAGTCATTTTGCAACTCATTTGATAAATATAAGTGTGAGTTTTCATGGAAAACACAAAATTGTTTGGGTGACCCCAAACTTTTGAACGGTAGTGTATGTTAGTCAATGGGGCCGTTCAGACAGTCCGTGATTTTCATGCAGCGTGTGTCCGCTGCATAAAACTCACGACATGTCCTATACTTGGCCGTTTTTCGCGCAGCACGCACCCATTGAAGTCAATGGGTGCGTGAAAATCGCGCACGGCACACGGAAGCACTTCCGTGTGTCGCACAACAGTAGATAAAGAAATTAAGGAAAAAATAAAAGCACTTTTTTCATTTCTTTTTCTAAACATCAAAACCGCGTGTCATAACGATGGCATATGCGTGAAAATCACGTAGCCACGCTCCATTCACTGATGCAACACGGAACTGCAATGCGAAACGAACACGTTCGTGTGAATAAGGCCTCAGTGTAAAACTGACAGGCATCTGCTATGGCCCAACAGGCAATCACTAAAGGCAGACCTGGGGGCCTTTGTTAGGCCCCATAGAAACCATCGGCACCCCGCGATGCACGTGTGGTGCCAGTGGGGTAAAAGAGAGGGATCTCCCTCTAAAACCACTCAGATGTGGCGGTCGCTATTGGGCGCCACATCTAAGGGGTTAAATATGATGAGAGACCACTGCTAGTGGTCCCCGATCGTTGCCCTGAAGCCCGAGGCGGTTAGCAGCAGCTTGGGCTTCAGGGGTGCTTCAATGCGGAAAATCTTCTTCTGAAATGCCGCCGTAAAAACACTATATGGCGGTCCTTAAGAGGTTAAGGGTGCAGCTCCACACAGACTCTTAGACGTGATCGTTACTACAGTAACTGCCGGGCAACCATTCCAGTCCACAGCAATAAAAGGAGTCCTAAGTGAGTTGAATTATATGATTTTCAGCCACGATACAAAAATATAAAGAAAACCATGAAATCACATGACTAACTTTCCTGTACACCTATAAACTATAGTAGATATATTAAATGGGTTTTAGAAAAGGATATGAATGTTTGACCGTGGGGGTTTGAGTCTAGGACCCCCACTGATCAGCAGAATGGGACCAAGCTGCAGGACCCGGCATAGCCACCTCTACTATCAAGCCACTGTGCCTGTGTAGACAATGCTGATCGGCAGGAGTTCCAGGGGTCGGAAAACCCACAAATCAAACATTGATGGCCTAGCCTAAAAAGAAGTCCCACAAGACCCATGTAAACTTGGGGGGCAGTAACTTTTATAATGCTTGCAGTATAAGGGCACCGTTTAGAAGTGTATGCTATGATGCAGCCAGTGACAGGCAATTCCCTGGAGCTGGGGAAACAGTAAACCTGAAAGAAAACATTTGTGAGACATTTTCTATTGAGGCTGCGCAACTTTCTTACAGATATAACGCGCTGTTGACTTTTAGACTGGACTGTCTGTCTCCTGTGACTGGGTGAGTGAAGAAAGGCAACTCCTTAAAATAGTATACTATTGAACGTGTTCCAATAATACAGTAGTGCGGCCGAGGAATATCATATTCTCCAAGCTTCCTTTTCAGTAGAAAAGTTGAAATTCCCATCAGGCTTGCATATCATTACCATAACAATCTTACTGCTAAAGGACACAGTCTTAGGCCTTATTTATAGCGCGTTTTTTAATGTACGTTTAGCGTATATGCCAGGAAAAGCTTTCATTGCATACGATAAACATGTCTGGTGCTTAACAGTGGCCTCCATGATCCGTAGGCCAATATGGCATCAGTTTAATATATACATCACTCGCTGCAGTCTGTTTGGTCTGGGAAATGCAGCAGACATGCGGACGGTATATCATGGACCGAATACACTCGTGTGAATCCGGCCTTGGGGTAGGTGTACACGGGGCAGATTAGCTGCAGATTTAATTGTGGAAAATCCGCAGCGTTTTACAGTAGCAGCAAAGTAGATGAGATTTGAACAAATCTCAACCACACGCTGCCGAAAAAAAGTCTGCTGAGAAAACATTCACAAATTGACATGCGGTGCAGATTTTTAATCCGTAGCACGTCCATTTATTCTGTGGAATCGTTGCACTTCTGTTGCGTTTTTTTTCCTAGGGAATTCATTGGGAGGTAAAAGCCAAAACAAATAGCAAATGTTGGAGTTTTTGTGGCAGAATCTGTGAATCTGACGGGGAAAAAAAAACAAAAACAAAACACATTTACAAAAAAATACAACAAAATATAGAATTAGTAATTTCGTTTGTAGGAATCCTGCTCGACAGCCCCACGAGAGAATGACTCCACACCCTGATAAGGACAGGAAACTCAGAGGTTAGAAGCCCCTCCCCATCCTGACTATCAGGGTTTACAAATAACTAGAATCATCGCAAGACCCCTAATAAATAAAAGGGAGTGAAATAAGGGTGCGGTCATGGAGGATTCCTAGAAACCGAATTACAGGTAAAAACGAATTCTATTTTCTCCAGTCATCCTCCATGACAGCACAATAGGAGGATACCAATTGATCAGCTTTAGGGAGGGACCACTGCTTGAGGTACTTTTCAGCCAAAGGAGAGATCGTTAGTTGAAACAAATGTCCAAACGATAATGTTTGGAGAAAGTGTGAGGGGTAGACCTACAGATCTGCTCAATGGTGGCATTTGCCCTCCCGGTCCAGGTGACAGAAACTGCTCTCGTAGAGTGAGCTTTTAGTTTGCCTGGAGCGGATAATCCTTGAATAGTGTAGGATTGACATATAAAAAAAAATACTTTTTTTTTTAAATATCTTCTTCCCCTTATTTGGACCTTGAAATTGAATAAATAAATTATTATCTAGTCTCCATTCACTGGACACCTCAAGGTATCTTAACCCCTTCCCGACATCCGCCGTGTATATATACGGCGCACGCCGGGTGGGGTAACATGGAGCGGGCTCACGGGCGGAGACCTCTCCATAGAGCGAGTGTGTCGGCTGCGTGTTATAGCCGACACTTCCGGGTAACGAGCGGGATCCCGATCGAGCGCGAGCCCGCTTGTTTAACCCGTTAAATGCCGTGTTCAATAGCGATAGCAGCATTTAAATGACTAAAAACAGGGGGGCGACCTCCTGTAACATCCTAACGCCTCCCCCCGCGGTGAGATCGGGGGGAGCTGTTGCTTGGCACGGCTGCCTGGGGGCCTGACAAAGTCCCCCAGGTCCGCCATCTGTGTACTCCTATGAAGCCCTGCCTCTCAGGGCTTCATAGGAGACTGTCAGAATAGCGATATACTGCAATACATTAGTATTGCAGTATATCGTGCATGCTGGTCAAAGTCCCTACAAGTAAAAAAAAAAAAAAAAACGTAAAACCCGTAAAATAGAGTCTATCCAAATTTATGTATTTTTAAAAAATTGCTTAATGCTGACACCTGGACTTTTAATGTACCAGGTCTTAGCCCTTTATCGAGACCCACCTCTGAAAAAAAAAAAAAATATTTGAAATATTAGCATGGGGTCAGGTGGTCATCACAAAAATAAATAAATGTTTTCCAAACTTTTGCATATATACTATTAGTTACTTTTTTCCTACTAGATTGGAGTGTCTGAACAACAGTCAAACAGGCCTCTAGATTTTAGGATAGACTTGTCAGAAGCCATGCAGAAAGGCAAAGCCTTTGAGGGTCAGGATGTCAAAACGGGTCCTTGATGTAAAAGGTCCATTGAAAGGGGTAAAAATATGGGAGTCTCCCAGCTTTAAGTTTTTAGGGGAGCAAACAAACTTATTTTAGGCTAAAAGAGAGCCACCAAAATAAAATCTATTTTTTCCCTCCGCATCTTTTGTAGGACCCTGGTTAGCAGGGGAATGGGCGGAAAGGTGTAGGCCAGATAGTATTCCTATTTGTGAGCTACTGCATCCAACGCTATGGAGGCATCTTTTGGGTTTATGGAGAAGAAAAGGGGGACTTAGACCTCTTTGCATCCCAAATAACTCAATCTGAGGAAGCCCCCATTTCTAAGTAAACCACTGGAAGAGTTGATCAATTCCATTTGGTTGGATCCAAATAATTTCTGATTAGATAATTGGCCTGTATATGGCATGAGCCCTTGAGATAAAATGTCTGTCAGGGATAGTAGGCACGATTCTGCCCCAAAAAATATTTGATAGATAAAGCTTGGGGGCTTTGAGGCCTTGAAATTCATTCAACGGTTTCAGATTCATTAAAATTGCATCTGAAGGAGTTTGAGGGTTCCGCTTTGTAGTTACTTTTGAAGGAAAGGGATCTGTGAGTTTGTAATGACAAACTTCCCTGGAGATTATGGGGAAAATTCTATTTTGTACCCATTTTGGACTGTATTTAAGATGCAGGTGTTTGAGGTAATATTTTCACATTCCCTGTAAAATGTTGAGATTTTCCCACCCACTTTGGTGTTACGATTTATCTGCGTTTGGCCAGTCTGTGTTAAGAAGAATATATTTCTTACCTTGCCACCATTTGGGTGATTCTATCTCCAGGGCTTTCCTTTATCTTTATAGCCTTGGCACTGAAATTTGGAAGGCCAAAAGGATTTTTCTCCTTTTTGGCTGTTTAGGTTCAGGTAAAACTTTTTTTATTATCCAAGACCTTTTCAAGGATCTTATCCAGAGCGGGTCCAAACATATGTTGTCCTTTGCACGGGATAGTACAGAGTTTAAATTTAGTAACTGTATCCCTCAACCACAATTTGAGCCATAAGGCTCGTCTAGCAGCGTTTGAGAGGACAGCAGTTCTTGCTGCGGTTTACCGACTCAGATGAAGCATCAGCTAAGAACCCTGTTGCTTGCTGCAGTAAAGGTAGTGATGCCAGAATTTCTTCTCTTGGGGTACCCTCCCTAAAGTGGGCTTCCAGTTGGTCCAGCCAGTGAAACATTGATCGGGCTAAACAAATAGAAGCTACATTAGTTTTCAAAAGAAATGTTTCCCAGGTATTTTTTAGTAGACTCTCAGCTTTCCGATTCATAGGATCTTTGAGCAGAGAGGAATCTTTGAACGGAAGAGTCGTTTTCATAGCCACTTTGGCTACCTGAATATCAAATTTTTGAATTTCGTCGCAATTTTTTTATTTGATCATAATCAAAAAGAAAAGCGTTAACGAAGCTCGCCAGTATGTCCAACCTTTTTCTCAGGATTTTTCCACTCCTGCTTAATTTCCTTTTAAATATTTTCATGAATGGGAAAAACAAGTTTTATCCTACTACCTAATCCTGCACACAGTTCATCATGAAGTATTCTTTTATTTATTCAATCAATCACCATAGTGCTTCTTATGGCCTAAAATAATTCATCCACATATTCAGATGAAAAATATTCATCCACCATGATATGAGATAATTCCCCTTCCTCCATATCTTCAGGAATAGAAAACTGACAGCTTTTAGAATCAGAATCATCGTTTGGAATTAGCTGCCTTTTTTTCACCACCATGGAAATAGAGGTCATATTTGATTGCAAAAAAACTGCTAGAAACTATTGAATTTCTACTCGCATAAGGGTTTTTATCTCATCCATTAAAGAGGGTTGTTCTTCTCATCAAATGTTCTCTGTGACAGAGGGGTTTCTTATGGCCAATTGGTCGTTTTTTAGAACAAATGCCACATTTACGGGTTATATGGGTCTTTTCTTTAGATTTTTTGGGGCCTCTGTGTCACCCTAACAAGAAACAAAGGGAAATACAAGTAATTGCCCCCTTCTAAAGGGTCTTAGATCCCCTGACCGTAAGGGTATGTTCACACGGCCTATTTACGGACGTAATTCGGGCGTTTTTGCCCCGAATTACGTCTGAAAATAGCGCCTCAATAGCGCTGACAAACATCTGCCCATTGAAAGCAATGGCCAGACGTTTGTCTGTTCACACGAGGCGTATATTTACGCGCCGCTGTCAAATGACGGCGCGTAAATAGACGCCCGCGTAGAAGAAGTGACCTGTCACTTCTTTGGCCGTAATTGGAGCCGCTATTCATTGACTCCAATGAATAGCAGCGCTAATTACGGCCGTAATTGACGCGGCGTTCAAGCGCCTGCACATGCCGGTACGGCTGAATTTACGGGGATGTTTTCAGGCTGAAACATCCCCGTAATTTCAGCCGTTACGGACCCCCGCCGTGTGAACATACCCTCATACTTACATGGCAGAAATTTGCGCTGTGCTCCACAGAACCAGAGCGGGAGGAGAAATCTTCTATACATATATTGTTAGTCTTACCTTAATAGAATGGACCTTTTGATCAGGGTGTTTTTAAATCTTGCCGCCAGGATCAGCGCCTTCCTAGTCCAATCCGAGGGTATCTTTCTCCAGGGCCTCCAATCCGTTGAATTTCCATAAAATACAGTGTTTGCCGCTACAGGAAGTAGGCTGCAATTAATTTTAGCTTTGAAACGCATATACAATTCACTAACCAGAAGTAGTCGTCACGGCACCGGAAGAGGCGTCACACGACAGCCGCATCTCTCACATGACTATGAGGCCCTGGGGATATAGCTGGGGAGCTCCTGGAGGACCGGAGCCGTAGTTTTTTTTTTTAGACTATTTCGCTTAATCTTCGAAGAGGCGCAGGAGAACAGCCGGATCCGAAGCGGATTGCGATCGACCGCCACTGCTCGTTATGCATAAAAATAATAAAGCAAAAAACTTAACATTTACTAGACTCTGTTGCTTGTTTTTCCTGTCCCTATTCGGACATGGAGCCGTCCTCCTGTGGTGATGTCATGGAGGATGACTAGGAAAAATCTTTTTCCTGTTTACATTGAATAAAAGTGTCTATACTTACTTCCCTGGCGTTACCATAGCGACAACTCCTTGTTCCCCGGCTGTTCTCTAGTTTAATCGCACGTGCTGCAGACAATCACAGGCTGTAGTGGTCACATGGGCTGAGACTCATCAAAGGAGGCCGTGCTGCACAAACACCAGAGGTGGGGAGCAGGGACGTGTCGTTATGTCAAGGCCAGTGAGGTAAGTATTCATTTATTTGCAAAGATAAAAAAAAAAATTATGCTCTGTTTTCCGCAGCAGCGATTTTGACCAAAAATCTGCACCACAATTTACTGCAGACGAAATTCCCTGCGGGTTCTAGGTAGGATATTCTGTGTACTTTTCCGCAGCGTATCCGATCTGTGTGAACATACCCTTAGGGTGTATTCAGGCGTCAGGTTAAGGAGCGGTTAAAACTGCATTAAAAAAAAAAACAAACAATGTGCATGCGGTTTTTACTGCAATGTCTAAATACACTATGGCCTAATTCACGCAGTTTTTAAATGCCACAACAGTGAATCATAAAAAGAGGGGTTGGGGGGGGGGGGTATATAGGAACGATTCTACTTTTCCTCTTTTCTGGATCCAATCCTGGTTCTGCCTTCAAAAACTGTACTGTGCAAATATACCCTAAGGCCGGATTCACACGAGCGTGTGCGTTTTGCGCACGCAAAAAACGCGGCGTTCTCCGTGCGCAAAAGGCACTTAACAGCTCTGTGTGTCATGATCATATGGTGCGTGGCTGCGTGCTTTTTGCGCAGCCGCCATCATTATGACACTCTGTTTGGATGTTTGTAAACAGAATAGCACGTGGTGCTTTTCTGTTTTCATTCATACTTTTCACTGCTGTTGCGCGAGTCACGCGCGTACCACGGAAGTGCTTCCGGGTGCTGCGCGTGATTTTCACGCACCCATTGACTTCAATGCGTGGGTGATGCGCGAAAAACGCAGAAATATAGGACATGTCGTGAGTTTTACTCAGCGGACTCACGCTGCGCAAAAATCACTGACTGTCTGCACGGCCCCATAGGCTAACATAGGTCCGTGCAAGGCGCATGAAAATCACGCGCGTTGCACGGACGTATTTTACGTTCGTCTGAATAAGCCCTAAGGGTAAATCCACACGTAGCAGATATTTGTAAATTCAGAAAAAAATTCACTGCAAATCCGATGCAAAATCTGCATGTATTACGTGCGGATTTTGCACTATGCAGTGCAAAGGGTGAATTCCACTGTAAAAATATAGTCTATAGAGTTTTTTTGCAGGAGGAAAATCTGCCTCAAAATTCCGTTTGGATTTTTCACTGCCATGTGATCACTGCAGCAGTCACATGGAATGAAACATCATCCCAGGAGGCCGACCTGGACGGAGAAGCATAGATTCTGGGTAAATATAACTTTTTTTTTTCCGAGTTACGATTTTTGCGGCGGAATTGCAGATTTTCCGGTGCAAAAATCACAACAGAAAAGCAGCGATTCCGCAACATAAATTGACATGCTGCGGATTTTAAAAAAACTCACCGCAGGTCAATTTATAAACCTTTTTTGGTGGGGTTTTTTTATGCAGCGTGTCGATGAGATGAGATTTGTTCAAATCTCATCCACTTTGCCGATACTGTAATACGCTGCGGTTTTTCCGCAACTTAATGATGCGGAAAATCTGCAGTGTGAACCCTGCCTATGTGTAACTAAACTTTTGACATGTCAGAAATTTTGATCAGTGGGGGACTAATCACTGAGGCCCCATGCACATGACCGTGCCTGTAATTACGACCCGCATTTACTGGCCATGCTCCCATTATAAAGCAAGGTCCGCAAAATAAAAAAAGTAGGATATGTCCTATTTATTACGGAAAGTTTCTGGGGCACGGACACCTTCCAGTCGGCCATAGAGATGAATGGGTCCGTACTTACGGACCATAGTTACGGTCGTGTGCATGAGGTCTGAGACCAAAGGCAGCAGAGTAAAAATACTCCTCTTAGCATGTAAAAAAAAAAAAAAAAAAAAAAAAAAAAAAAAAAAAAAAATCACTGAAAAAAGGCAATACTGATACAAGGGCAGGTTCAAGCACCAGTTCCCAGCAGGATGCAGACAAGCCACAATGCTACGTGGTTGCTTAGTATTATCATTGCATACAGATAGGACTTATCTAAGGGTGCCAGTCACACAGTTATGTGTAGTGCACCATGCCAGCTTGCAGCCAAAATAGCGGAGACTGAGCCGCAGATGTGAACAGTATGTGATTGAAATCGTTTAATAAAAAATAAATATTTGTTTTTAAACGTCTATCACTGTGTTTTGCGCAGCTCTCTAAATTGTTTTTATTAAAAAAAATTTACTTTTTGAGATACAGCTGCTTTGTACGCTGAGACTTGAATCTGTCAGGTCAGCTGCACTACCAGCGGGTCACGCAGGGTCCACCTGTTACCAATCACATCTGAGTAGTACACTTAATTGTGATCCGTAACCACTCGATCCTGCGTGTCAGACACGCAAGATCCGCTGACACTGAACCCATCAGTGCTGCGGACCGGACGACAACAGGATTCAGTGAAAAATACAGCTGCTCTGTATACAGTATACAAAGCAGATGTATCCCAAAAAGTAAAAATTATTTTTAATAGAAAAGTATTTAGAAAGTTGTACAAAAACACACTAAGACATTAAAAAACAATTTTCATAGATTTCAAAAAGGTGTACTTAGCCTTTAAAGGGGGTTTTCCCAAAATCATAAATCACCTATCCACAGGATAGGTGATCATTTTATGATCGTAGGGCTCCGACCTCTGGGACCCCCACCAATCATGAGAACTGGTGTCCCAAATTCCCAGATCCTCCTCACTGAACCCCTCGCGCCGTAAGGAGGAGCTTGAGTGGAGATAAGCTCGAGCATGCGCCCACCCCACCATTCACTGTCTATGTGAATCACGAAAACAGCTGAACTATGTATTCAGCTGTTTCCGCCATTCCCAGACATTGAATGGAGCAGTAGCGCGCATGCTCGACCGCGCTTTATTAAATGTCATCCTAACTGCAGTAGAGGAGTGAGGTGGAATGGGGGGTTCGGTACCCCCATTCTCACAATCGGTGAGGGTCCCAGCGTTACGGCCCCCAGCAATCAGAAAATAATCACCTATCCTGTGGATAGGTGATGATTTATGATACTTTCAGTGTCTTTAGAAAGTGAGAAAAAGAGGAATACGTTTGAAGAAACCCATACAAAACAGGAGAACATACAAACGCCATATAGATGTTGCTCTTGGCCAGATCTGAAGCCATGCCGCAGGGCTAGACACAAAAAGTACTAATATACCACTCCGCCAATATTAGTTATAACGCTCCAATGACTTATGACACATTAACTATGATATATGGCATATGAAGTTATAAGAGAACCGTCCACTACAATGTGTGCATGTCATATTGCATGACCGCAGCACTCCAGTCACAACGGCGTAAATCTCTCAGGCCTCATGCACGTGTATTTGCGGATGAATTGCGGAACCATTCATTTCTATGGGCCCATGCACACAACCGTGGTTTACACGGACGGTACACGGACGGTGCAGGGGCCGCGATTGTGGACTGCAAAAACTCAGGAGAGTAATTTTACAGTCCGCAATTGCGGTCCAGCACTATTAAAATGAATGCACATCTTCGGTGTCCACGGTCAGTGATGACACTCCGCAGCCATCCGTGCCGTAATCAAGGGCTTAGGACCCCTTCACACTGCAACTATGGTCGCTGTTTGACACCTGGAAAAACTCTCAATGTATTTATGTTAAAGGGAGGCGGTGACAGATGCGGAACTGCAGCATCTATCACCCATACACTGTTAAGGCATCCATTTAACGGATGTCATGAAAAGCTGATGGCGTATACAATAAACAGATGCTACAGCGCTATCCGCCATCCATAGGCTCCCATGTAAAAAATATATATATATACTAGGCAGTATTAGTTTTTTTCTTTTTGCAGGATGCCCCTGGATAGGATATAGTTTTCGACAACGCGATTCTATCCAGTAGAAAAAAAAATGGTACCGTCCAGCGAAGGCAAAAGGAACACTCTTTTGGCCTCCATCGGCATAATGGAGGCCTGTGGGTACGTTTGACGTATGCACCTGTAGCTTTTCCGACGCATACGTCAAACGTGCAGGGAAAACGCAGTGTGAAAGGGGCCTTACAACCATTGTTGTTCCTCAACATTTAAATGAGATTTGCCACACATTGGACATGTCATAAACAACTTTCATATCCTTCTCCAATCCTGAGAACAAGCCGGGTAGTGCATGTGCGGCTGATCCGAACTGGAAAAAAAAAACGGGAGTTGTGAATAGCGCCAGCCCATTGACACGTCATAACACACTGTGACGGAAAAAGCACTTTACTACATTTTACTCAAGGAAAGCAGGACCACTGGGCACCACAGCTCTGCATAGGGGGAGTCCCCATACAATGCCAGTTAACCATTTACTGGAAGGTTGTTTGTGCCACTAGATCCATTCAGAATCAGTGACACTGGGAATGAGTGTGTTGAACAGATGGTAAAAATCACTGTCTAATGTATTTTCTGCAGGCTGAGGAGATAAATAACATCAGGGATGACATTTCTCAGGGACTTATCTGTTCCAGATGTCCACATGTACAGTCATAGCATGTCATGAATAACAGAATGCCCAAATTAGGGCACAATGCACCCATCTTATACATGGGTGTAGATTGTGAGCAGAGGATGCATAGAGGGATATGGAGCATGGTGATAAATAATAGATGGCAATGACTGGGCTGAGATGATGGGCACATACCTATTTCTCTACAAGGAGCACGTCCACAGCTGCACGGTCAGCACTGTGCCAGCAGGGCGGGCTCCTCTCTACAGGACGTATTGTGCGGTCATATCCAAACACAAAGGGGATTCCGCTGTGCCCGATCCCTGGGTCACTGAGATCCTCGGAAGCATCCTGAGCGCTCGGTGACAAGGGATTATGTGCAGTGTAAACTGCTGATCACCCAGGACGATGGAAGGAGCGATGTGATTGGCCAGTAGCGTCTTATTCTGCATTGGCCGATACCTCTCCTTTTGTCATTGGCTGACATCACAGTGTAGCGTATTCTGGCCGGAGTATACACCAGTGTCACTGGAATAATCATTCAACTACGTAGTAAACCTCCTCAGAGCTGTTACTTTCCCAGGGACTCCTATTGTTTGCCTCCATCACCCGGAGAAGTCACCCCGCTATTTACATACACACCCGGAGAAATGCACCGCTGCTCCGCTCTATGGCTCCTTCGTGTACATTGCACATGTTTTTTCTTTACGTGCAGTTTTCTCCTCACCCTCCCTCCCAGAAACAAAAAACGCAAAACATTGAGAGGCCCCGCCCCCTACTGCTGCGTGCATGAGATGGGGAGACCGTGCTGGAGCGGGCACGGGGTGGTGTGATGACTGGAGGAATAGGCGTCCATATAGGCTATGTTCACACACATTGTAAAAATGACACTGTGGAACCTGCCTAAAAATCTGCAACATTTCCGCAATAGATAAAACATGCTACAATCCACAGCAGATTTTTTTTACGCTGTGAGTGAACGGGGTTTGTAAAAACCCTGTTAACTAACATTGTACTTTGTTACGGAATTTTGGGGGGAATCCGCCAACGATATTCTGCAACATATACTCGATATGAACAAAAGTATTGGGACACCTACACGTTACACCTACACAAGTTTTTTCTTTTACATTCCATTCTAAATCCATAGGCATTAACAGGGGAGTAGCTAAAGGCTCATGGGCCCCGATGCAAAAGTTCTTATTGGGGACCCCCCCCCCCCCCCCGCAATCTCCTCATGGCCGACGGTCCGCAGCTTTCAGATGCATCGCTGGGTCTCCTAAGTGACCCAACAAAGCAGCACTAGCAGCCGGGGCGTCACTAAGGCTGGGTTCACACACCCTATTTACGGACTTAATTCGGGCGTTTTAGCCCCGAATTACGTCCGAAAATGCTGCTCAAAAGCGTTGGCAAACATCTGCCCATTCATTTGAATGGGCTTTACGATGTTCTGTGCCGATGTTAATTTTTTTTACGTGCCGCTGTCAAAAGGAAGCGCGTAAAAAAGACGCCCGCGTCAAAGAAGTGCCTGTCACTTCTTCAGACGTAAATGGAGCCGTTTTCCATGGACTCCATGGAAAAACAGCTCCAATTACATCCGTAATGGATGCAGCGAAAGACGCCTACACATGCCTTTACGGCTGAAATTACGGTGCTGTTTTCTCCTGAAAACAGCACCGTCATTTCATCCGTAACGGAGGCTGCCGTGTGAACATACCCTCAGGGCTTAAAATGTCAGGGGAAATATGTGTCCGCCCAAAAAAAAATGTGTGTATAGGAGACAGCATAGCATATCTATAGCACTACGACCCTATAAACTATGGATAGGATTAGATACATTGGCTCAGCAGACAGTATCACACATGATAGGATTAGATACAGTGGCTGAGCAGACAGTATCACACATGATAGGATTAGATACAGTGGCTGAGCAGACAGTATCACACATGATAGGATTAGATACAGTAGCTGAGCAGACAGTATCACACATGATAGGATTAGATACAATGACTCAGCAGACAGTATCACACATGATAGGATTAGATACAGTGGCTCAGCAGACAGTATCACACATGATAGGATTAGATACAGTGGCTCAGAAGGCAGTATCACACATGATAGGATTAGATACAGTGGCTCAGCAGACAGTATCACACATGATTGGATTAGATACAGGACTCAGCAGACAGTATCACACATGATCGGATTAGATACAGGACTCAGCTCGCTGACATTGCGGCTCCAGCGCTGGACCCAGGAAAAAGTAAGAATAATAATTTTGCTTCTTTATGTGATACTGATTATTTTTGTGTGTTTGTGTTTTTTTACAGGTTCGGTTGTTGGACTTCGGATACGAGGACTTCAATGACGGCGTTTTTTTATTCTCAATAAAATGGTTAATGAGGGTTGTGTTTTTTTATTCCATTAAAATATTTTTTATATGTGCTTGTATCTTTTTAAACTTTATTATTACCGCCTTAGTAATGGCTGCTCGATTATTGACAACCTCCATTACTAAGGCGGGGCTTAATGTTAGCAGGTGCAGAGGCCAACACTAACCCCCATTATTACCCCGGTACCCACCGCCACCAGGGGTACTGGGAAGAGTCGGGTACGAACCAGTACCCGACCATCTGTAGTGACGGTCAGGCACCAGGGTGGCAGCAGGCTGGTAGTATTAGGCTGGGGAAGGCCAAAAACAGTGGCACCTACCACCCTGGTAATGCTGCTTGCTGCTGCTGTGTTGTATCTGGCTGGTTATGAAAATTGGGGGGGGGACCCGACATCGTTCTTTCCACTTATTTATTTTTTATTTATTTTTAAATGACGTGGGGTCCCCCCCATTTTTCATAACCAGCCAGATACAATAAAGCAGCAGCAGTCTAGCATTACCAGGGTGGGAAGGGCCACTGTTTTGGGCCTTTCCCCTCCTGATAATACCAGCCTACGGCCACCCCAGTGGCCGACCATCACTACAGATGGTTGAGTACTGGATGGTACCCGGCTCTTCCCAGTACCCCTGGTGGCGGTGGGTACTCGTCCATCAAGGGAACATAGGTGACAACTAAACAAATTACTTAAAATAAGAATAACAACACAAAGACTATAAGAGATTGGTCGTGGTTATTTAACCCCTTAATGACCGCCGATAAGCCTTTTCACGGCGGTCATTAACGGGCTTTATTCCGATGCAATAGCCTTTTTACGGCGCTGCATCGGAATAAGTAAACAGAGCAAGGAGCTGTCAAATCTCCCTGCTCTCAGCTGCCAGAGGCAGCTGAGGGCTGTGGGCGTCCCTGCTCGACCAGGTGAGATCGATATTAGTATCGATCTCACCCGTTTAACCCCTCAGATAGCGAACGCCGCATCTGAGTGGTTTTGGAGAAAGGGAGGGAGCTCCCTCTCTCATCCCACCGGCACCCGGTGATAACTTCGCCGAGTGTGTGTGTCTCCGATGGCAGCCGGAGGCCTAATAAAGGCCCCCAGGTCTGCCTGTAGTAAATGCCTGCTAGTTCATAACAGAGGCATGGCCAAGCACATGCCTGTCCGTTTTAAAACGGACAGGCAATAATACACTGCAATACAAAAGTATTGCAGTGTATTATAAAAGCGATCGGATCATCGCATAGTAAAGTCCCCTAGTGGGACTAGTATAAAAGTTAAAAAAAAGTTGAATAAAGTTAATTAAATTTTTTTTACAAAAATGTGAAAAAAAATAATGAAAAACCCACTTTTTCCCCTTACAAAATGCTTTACTATTAAAAAAACACAATAAAGCAAAAAAAGTTACACATATTTGGTATCGCCGCGTCCGTAACGACCCCAACTATAAAGATATTACATTATTTAACCCGCATGGTCTACGCAGTAAAAAATAAAAAACAATGGAAAAATTGCTGTTTTCTGTGAATCCTGACTTTAAAAAAATGTGATAAAAAGTGATCAAAAAGTCGCATCTACTCTAAAATTGCAGCAATAAAAACTACAAGTTGTCCCGCAAAAAAAAGCCCTCATACAACTGCATCGGCGGAACAATAAAAAATGTATGGCTCTTCAAATATGGAGACACAAAAACAAATAATTTTGAAAAAAAAAGTGTTTTTACTGTGTAAAAGTAGTAAAACATACAAAATCTATACAAATTTGGTATCTTTGCAATCGTAACAACCCGTTGAATAAAGTTATTGTGTTATTTATAACACACAGTAAACGGCGTAGATTTAGGACGCAAAAAAGAGTGGCGAAATTTCAGGTTTTCCTCTATCCCCCCCCCAAAAAAAGTTAATAAAAGTTAATCAATAAATTATATGTACCATAAAATGGTGCTATTAAAAAATAAATACAACTTGTCCCGCAAAACGCAACAGCTTATACAGCTATGTCGACACAAAAATAAAAAAGTTACAGCTCTTCGAATGTGACGATTGAAAAACGTAAAAAATGACTTGGTCATTAGGGCCCAGAATGCAAGCAGGGGGAAGGGGTTAAGGGTTACATAGTTAAAAATATAAATAATCATAAATACTCATAAATATAATCTAAATATAATAAATAAAAATCATGAATCCAAAATACTTGAAACTCGTCCACCCAGAAGACTGGATGACTATCCCACAAAACATGCCTAACTAGATAGGCACGTCCCCCACCCAAAAAACAAAAACAACAGCCTTCTCAACCATACTCTGCAAATTAACATTAACCCCTTAACCCCTTAATGACCGGGCATGTTTGTATCTTTATGACCAAGCCAGATTTGTCAAATCTGGTATGTCTGACTTTATCAGAGAATAACTCTGTGAAAGTTTTGAATATCCAAGTAATTCTGACATTGTTTTTTCGTCACATGTTGTACTTTATTTTAGTGGTAAAAGTAGACTGATACGATTTGCGGAAATTAATTAAAAAATAGAAAAATGGAAGAAATTTTGTAAAAATTACCATTTTCCCCTATTTTTAACTGCAATATGTCACATATGTACACACATACTGTACAATTTTTTTAATTAAATATATATTTCTATCTCTTTACTCCATTTTGGCAGCACTTTTGAAAAAATAAAATACATTTTCAGCAATTTAGAGGACTTACAAATTGAATAATAATTTTATAAATTTTGAAGTACATTTTGTTTTCCTGCACCAAACCAGGTTTTCAGAGGCTCATAGGTCTCAGAGTGATGGAAACCCCCACAAATGACCCCATTTAGAAAACTAGACCCCTTAAGGTATTTACCTAAGGGTATAGTAAGTATTTTGACCCCACAGTTTTTTGCTAAATTTAATACATAGCAGGTGAAAAAAAAAATAATTTCACTTTTTTTCATAAAAGTATCAGTTTGAAGACCAATTTCTTTGTAAAGCGACCATGAGAATGAAGAAACACACCACAAAATCTATCACCCTGTTTCTCCTGTTTTCAAAAATACCAACATTGTGGCCCTAATGCGCTGCCTGGACACACGGCAGGACCCAAAAGGAAGGGAGCACCCGGAGGCTTTCAGGACTCATATTTTGCTTGAAAATGTTTTAGGCCCCACTGTACATTTGGAGAGGTTTTGAGCTGCCAGAACGATAGAAACTCCCCATAAACGACCCCATTTAGAAAACTAGACCCCATAACGTAATTATTTAGGTGTATAGTAAGTGTTTTGACCCCACAGTTCTTTGCTAAATGTAATGCACATCAGGTGGAAAAAAAAATAATTTCACTTTTTTCATAAAAGTATTAGTTTGAAGACCGATTTCTTTGTAAAGCGAACATGAAAATGAAGAAACACACCCCAAAATCTATCACCCTCTTTCTCCTGTTTTCAAAAATACCCACATTGTGGCCCTAATGCGCTGCCTGGACACACGGCAGGACCCAAAAGGAAGGGAACACCCGGAGGCTTTCAGGACTCATATTTTGCTTGAAAATGTTTTAGACCCCACTGTACATTTGGAGAGGCTTTGAGCTGCCAGAACGATAGAAACTCCCCATAAACGACCCCATTTAGAAAACTAGACCCCTTAAGGTATTTATCTAGGGGTATAGTTAGCATTTTGACCACACAGGTTTTTCGCTAAATATATTGGAATTAGTCTGTAATAATTAAAATGTACTTTTTTTCTGAAACAACATAGAAATTTTTATTATTTACAAGGAATAACGAAGAAAATGCACCCCAACATTTGTAAAGCAATGTCTCCCGATTACGACAATACCCCATATGTGGTAATAAACTGCTGTTTGGACCAACAGCAAGGCTCAGAAGGGAAGGAGCGCCATTTGGATTTATGATAATGCTGGAATGGTTTTCGGTGCCATGTCGCATTTGCAATGCACTGGAGGGACCAAAACAGTGGAAACCCACCAAAAGTGACCCCATTTTGGAAAAACCTTCAAGGAATTTTTCTAGGGGTATAGTGAGCATTTACACCCCACGGGTCTGTTGCAGAGTTTACTGGAATTAGGGCGCGAAAATTAATATCAACATTTTTTTCCACTAAAATGTTGCATTTTCTCATTTTCACAAGGGATAAAGGAGGAAAAAAACAACCATTTTTTATAAAGCAATTTCTCCCGAGTACGGAAATACCCCACATGGGGTCATACGTTTTTTCATTAGAAATTAATTAACCCTTTCAGGACTGATCCATTTTTTGCCTTCTTATTTTAGATTTTCACTCCCCGCTTTCCAAGAGCCATAACTTCTTTATTTTTCCATCAATAGAGCTGCGTGAGGGCTTATTTGTTGCGGGACAATCTGTCGTTTTCATTGGTACCATTTTGGGGTACATGCGATTTTTTTTGACCATTTTGATCACTTTTTATTCAATTTTCGTACGCTATAAATGACATTTTTACTTTATTCTGCGGGTTGGTACGGTTACGGCGATACCATATGTATATAGGTTTGGTCCTTTTTTTTAGCATTTGCACAATAAAATTACTTATTTATAAAAAAAAAAAATTCTGTGTCGCCATATTCTGAGAGCCGTAATTTTTTAATTTTTTAGTCAAAAAAGCTGTGTAAGGGCTTGTTTTTTGCGGGACGGATAGAAGTTTTTATTGGTACTATTTTCGGGTACATGCGACTTTTTGATCACTTTTTATTCTTTATTTAGGGAGCGGTGGTGACCAAAAAAATTGCGATTCTGTCGTAGTTTTTTATTGATTTTTTTTGGGGTGTTCATCGTGCGGGAAAAATAACATTATAGTTTTATAGTTGGATTCGTTACGAACGCGGTGATACCAAATATGTGTACTTTTTTAACGTGTTCATTTTTTTTCTATAATAAAAGTCTTATTATAGGGAAAAAAAGCATTTTGTGTTTATAGAACTTATAACTTTTATTTTTACACTTTTTTTAAAACATTTTTATTACTTTTTTTTACCTTTTTAACTTGTCCCACTAGGGGACACTTAGTCTTGCAGCTTTGATCGCTGCTAGAGTACATTACACTACACACGTAGTGTAATGTACTCTAACTGTCATTGTGACGTGACTGTCACACTGACAGGAAGCAGAGGAGGAACGGCCGGAGGCTGTTCCTCCGAGGCTTCCGTACATGGCAACCCGGAGGTCATTATCTGACCTCCGATTGCCGTGACAAGCATCGGTAGCCCCCACGACGCCGCACTTAAGGGGTTAACTGCCGAAAGCAGCGGCGATGGTCCGCTGTCTGGCGAGACTGATGTCTCAGCTGTCTAGGACAGCTGTCAGCGCGGGTCTGTCACTCTGTGTTTACACAGAGTGACAGTTTGAAATGCGGACGAAAATGAACGTCATGGTGCGGGAACTAGCAGCCGACCATGACGTTCATTTTCGTCCTTGGTCGTTAAGGGGTTAATACCGAAGGTATTTTAAACCTTAAAGGGTTATTCCCATCTACAAAAATCGAGCTATTAAGCTCACCCTTCTAATTTAAATAATTTTTGTAATTACCTGTCTTTAGCCCAGCGATGTTCTTTTCGGGATATTCTTGCTTAACCCCTTGAGTACCCAGCTCATTTTGGCCTTGAGGACCAGACCCATTATTTCAAATCTGACATGTGTCATTTTATGTGGTAATAACCCTGGAATGCTTTTACCTATCCAATAAATTCTGAGATTCTTTTCTCGTGACATATTGTACTTTAGGTTAGTGAAAAAATGTGGTCGATAAATTCATTGCTTATTTGTGAAAAACACCAAAATTTAGAGAAAATATGAAGAAATTATGATTTTTCAAATTTTTAATTTATCTGCTTGTAAAACAGATAGTAATACCACACAAAATAGTTACTATTTCATATTTCCCATATGTCTACATCGTTTTTTGAACATCCTTTTATTTTCTACGACGTTACAAGGCTTAGAACTTTAGCAGCAATTTCTAACATTTTCAAGAAAATTTCAAAAGGCTATTTTTACAGGGGCCAGTTCAGTTCTGAAGTGGTTTTGAGGGCCCTATATATTAGAAACCCCCGTAAAACACCCCATTTTGAAAACTGCACCCCTCAAAGTATTCAACACAGCATTCAGAAAGTGTTTCAACCCTTTAGGCATCTTACAGGACTTAAAGGAAAGTAGAGCTGAAATTTTCACATTTAATTTTTCTTTTACAAAATTCATTTGTAATACATTTTTTTCTGTACCACAGAAGGTTTTGCCTGAGAAATGCATCTCAATATTTATTGCCCAGATTCAGCATTTTGACCCCACAGGTATTTGGCTATGTTTATTGGAGTTAGTCTGTGAAAATGCAAATCTACTTTTTTTCTGGAAAAATGTAGAAATTTTGAATTTTTTCAAGGAATAAAGGACAAAAAGCACCCCAACATTTGTAAAGCAATTTCTCCCGATTACGGAAATACCCCATATGTGGTAATAAACTGTTGTTTGGACCCACAGCAGGGCTCAGTTGGGAAGGAATGCCATTTGGATTTTGGAGAGCTGATTTTACTGGAATGGTTTTCGGTGCCGTGTCACGTTTGCAACGCCCTGGAGGGACCTAAACAGTGGAAACCCCCCAAAAGTGACCCCATTTTGGAAACTATACCCCTCAAGGAATTTTTCTAGTGGTATAGTTAGCATTTTGACCCCACAGGTTTTTTGCTGCATTTATTGGAATTAGTCTGTGAAGATGAAAATATACTTTTTTTCTGAAAAACTTAGAAAGTTCGAATTTTTGCAAGGAATAAAGGACAAAAAGCACCCCACCTTTGTACAGCAATTTCTCCCGATTACGTAAATACCCTACATGTGGTAATAAACTGTTGTTTGGACCAACAGCAGGGCTCAGAAGGGAAGGAACGCCATTTGGATTTTGGAGTGCTGATTTTACTGGAATGGTTTTCGGTGCCGTGTCACGTTTGCAACGCCCTGGAGGGACCTAAACAGTGGAAACCCCCCAAAAGTGACCCCATTTTGGAAACTATTCCCCTCAAGGAATTTTTCTAGTGGTATAGTTAGCATTTTGACCCCTCAGGGTTTTTGCTACATTTATTGGAATTAGTCTGTGAAGATGAAAATATTATTTTTTTCTGAAAAATGTAGAAATTTCGAATTTTTGCAAGGAATAAAGGACAAAAAGCACCCCAACATTTGTAAAGCAATTTCTCCCGATTACGGAAATACCCCATATGTGGTAATAAACTGTTGTTTGGAACCACAGCAGGGCTCAGAAGGGAAGGAACGCCATTTGGATTTTGGAGTGCTAATTTTACTGGAATGGTTTTCGGTGCCGTGTCACGTTTGCAACGCGAAGGAGGGACTTAAACAGTGGAAACCCCCCAAAAGTGACCCCATTTTGGAAACTATACCCCTCAAGGAATTTTTCTAGTGGTATAGTTAGCATTTTGACCCCACAGGTTTTTTTGCTGCATTTATTTGAATTAGTATGTGAAGATGAAAATATACTTTTTTTCTGAAAAAACATAGAATTTTCAAATTTTTACAAGGAATAAAGGATAAAAAGCACCCCAACATTTGTAAAACAATTTCTCCTGATTACGTCAATAACCCATATGTCATCATAAATTTCTGCTCAGAAGGGAAGGAGCACCATTTGGATTTTCGAGCGCAGATTTTGCTGAAATGGTTTTCAGGCGCCATGTTGCATTTGAAGAGCCCCTGAGGTATTAGTACAGTGGAAACCCCCAAGAAGTGACCCCATTTTGGAAACTACACCCCTTGAGGATTTTGTTTTAGGGGTCTAGTGAGCATTTGGACTCCACAGATGTTATAAACATTGGGCCGTGAAAATGAAAAATTGCATTTTTTCCAATAAAATGTCGATTAAGCCCAAAACTTTTCATTTATACAAGGGGCAATAGGAGAAAGAGCACTGCTCAATTTGTTACCCATTTTCTCTTGATTACAGCAATACCCCATATGTGGCTGTAAACTGCTATATGGGCACATGGCAAGGGTCAGAAAGGAGGGAGCACCATTTGGTTTTTGATCACAGATTCTGCTGGAATATTTTTCAGGCATCATATTGTTTCCAGAGCCCATGAGGTACCAATATAGAGGAAACTCACAAGATGTGACCCAATTAAGAAAACTACACCGCTCAAGGTATTCATCTAGGAGTATAGTGAGAAATTTGACTTTTCAGATTAGGAATTAAAACAAAATTGGTAGAATTTTATTTTTTATTTATTTTACAAACGTGTGAGTTTGATGAAACATTTTGGGGATCAAGCACCAATGAGAAAAAAAAGAACTCACAATTCATTCAGGTTTTTTTTCCTGTGTTCATTGTATTGTACAAGCACACGGTGGGGCCCGGAAGTGAAGGTGTACCATGAGGCTCTTCAAGGCCTAGTTTTTGCTTGGGTGATTTTGGGCCACCATGGTGGTATTCATCTAGGGGTATAATGATTTTTTGTTTTGTTTTATATATCCAATTGGTGCACAAGTGGACAATTTTTAAATGAAGGTGACATAAAATTTAAGATGAAGTTTATATGGACATCCTGAAAATGGCAAAAGGCATGAAAAAAATTAGTAGTCCATTGAAGAATGGTAAATTCTGAAACATTCTTTCATGCAAAGCCCAGGTTTGGAGGGGCAAGTGCTGCATTGATATATCGTATCCTTTTGGATACCCCCCTTCGAGCACACGCGACATCGTTTTTGTGGATGGCTCTTTTTTTCCGTTGGTGGTACTTCACTGGGGAAGTGCTGGCCAGGGACAATTCTACTTGCCTCACTTCCTGAAGCCCTGCTACTCACTCCTTCCTGTTGGTCTTTAAAGATTAATTTTTTAATTACTTTTTCAAGGTACTCGAGGTACCTAGAACGATTGCCAGCACTTCGGTACAAAATAAAAGAATTGAGGAAGGCCATTTCAATTCAATATACGGACAGTTTTTTGTACCATACTTTTGTCTTTCGCATGGCACAGTATGGCTTCATTAGTTGATCTCCCAAATCCACCCCTCCAATATGTTTGTTGAAGGCCTGTATGCATATAGGCTTTGAAACAGTGGTGCTTGTTCCACGCACTGAAAGTGGGTTTGTGGTGTTGCCATGGATTGTGGAGAGCATGACGACCTCTTTTTTGTCCCTGAATTTTACCAGGATCACATTTTCATCATATCATGCCCTGGTTTCGCCAACTGACAGTTTTTCAGCAAGAAAAGGCTTTGAAAGGTATTTTAGATTCCTGCGAGCAGTGCCACAGGCCAGTGTTTTCCTTTCAACAAGGCACTTAAAAAGCGGAACGCTAGTATAGAAGTTGTCGAGGTATAGGTGGTACCCCTTATCCATCAGAGGATGCAGCAGGTCCCACACTATTTTACCGCTTGTGCCAAGAACTGGGGGGCACTCTGGGGGACTAATCTGTGTGTCTTTCCCCTCGTACACACGAAAGGAGTGTGTGTATCCAGACTGGCTCTCGGACAGTTTATATATTTTTATGCCATATCTGGCTCTCTTGTTTGGCAAATATTGTTGGAAATGAAGCCTTCCTTTGAAATGGACTAATGATTCATCAATGGCTATGTTTTTTTCAGGAACATAAACTTCTGCAAAAACCAAATTAAAATATGTGATGATGGGCCTAATTTTGAACAGCCTATCAAAATTTGGATGATCCAGGGGTGGGCACTGCTCATTGTCAGCAAAGTGTAAAATCTTTAAAAGGGCCTCAAAACTTTTTCGAGACATCACAGCACGGAATACAGGTGTATCATACAAAATATCTGTGGACCAATACGATTTTATGGTTGGCTTTTTTTTAAGGTCCATGTGGAGCAAGAGCCCCCAGATGGTTGCAATTTCATTTG
This sequence comes from Rhinoderma darwinii, assembly GCF_050947455.1. Lineage (NCBI taxonomy): Eukaryota > Metazoa > Chordata > Amphibia > Anura > Rhinodermatidae > Rhinoderma > Rhinoderma darwinii. The sequence goes on from NC_134692.1 coordinate 73,774,582, forward strand.
CATTGGTTGGATGCCAAGCTTGGGTTCTGGCATAATGGGATGTTGGATTTTTGGCTAAGAATTGTTGTGCATATAAATTTGTTTGCACAACCATTAGGTTAACTAAAGTATCCGAAAAAAAACATTTAAAAAAACCTACTTCCTGAAAGTCAGTTGGATTTATTTTTATGCCAGGGGCAGAGGTAAACTCAGGAATTTCAGGTGTGTAAGAGGTAGGTGGTAGCCATATGGGGTCACTGGTGCTGGGGTCACTTGTGCTGGGCTCATTCGGATCACTAGCTCTGATTCGTTTCTGAGGGGGTTTCTCATCATCAGTGGAGGAGGATAACAAAAACTCAGATCCACCCTCACTGGCTCTTTCCGTATCTGAACATAAAATGGCATATGCCTCCTCCACGCTAAATAGACGAGAAATTATGGGTGTGTAATAACGCTGCACTAACCCTGACGTGCAAAACGAAATTCCTGAACAGTATTGGCAAGGAAACTGTGACGTGCAAAAGTAGCACACAAAATTACTACTAAATGAACCTAAATCACTAAAACTTTTTTTGTATTTTTTTTTTTGTGTTTTTTTTTAAATTTTTTTGTAGTTTTTTTATGAAGATAAAATGTAGAACCCCACAAAACTACTACTCAAATATATGGTAGTAGTGGGTGAGGTTGAACTAGTGCTGATTGGCACTAAAGGGTGGGCAGTAAACGGTGCTGGTGGGCACTAACGGGTGCTGGCAGACACTATAGCGTCACTAAAATGTGGGCAGTAATGGGTTCTAGTGGACACTAAAAGGTGCTGGTGGACTATAGCAGTACTAATGGATGGGCAGTAAAGGGTGCTGGTGGACGCTAATGGGTGCTGGCAGATACTATAGCGTCACTAAAGGGTGGGCAGTAAAAGGTGCTGGTGGACGATAAAAGGTGCTGGTAGGCTCTATAGCAGCACTAAAGGATGGGCAGTAAAGATGGCTGATGGGCTCTAAAGGGGGCTTATATACTGATGTGCACTAAAGAAAATTATTATATAGATTTGATTGTTACTACTGAGGGCTGATGGGCACTATAATGAGCTGATAGTGAGCACTAAAGGGTGCTGGTGGGCACTAAAGATGGCTGGTGGGCACTAAAGATGGCTGGTGGGCACTAAAGAGGGCTGGTGGGCCCTAATGGGCACTAAAGAATATTATTAGATATATTCTATTGTTAGTACTGAGGGCTGATGGGCACTATAAAAGGACTGATGGGCACTATAAAGGGCAGATGGGCACTAAATATGTCACTAGGAACGCTATATTTCTTTCACTATCCAATCTCCTCACAGTTCTCACAGAAATGAGATCAGAGACGCTGACAGGAGCTTTCTCCTGTTTCCTACGTCATAGATGGCTGTCATTGGTCAGTCTCTAAAGACTGACCAATCACAGCAATCGCAGGCATGGGGGCATGCAGATTTGTCCCCAGCCCGGCAACAGAGGCGGTCAGCTATCAATGACAGCTGCCGCCATTTCGTTATCACTATGTGATTTCACATAGTGACTGTTTATTCCTTCTCCGCAATAGTACGGCGAAGGTCCCGTTCAATAAGCGGCGTGTGCCGTACTATTGCGGAGAGGTTAAAATCCTCTCCGTCCTAAGAAGAGGATGTCATTTTTCTCATGAACGCGCATATCGGCGCATGCGCAGTAGATGCAGGGCAAGGCACCAGTCCTGAGGAGAAGTCTGTGGTCCGCTGAAGGTTTGTTAAGTGTTTGTGTGCATATGTGTGTGTATGTTTGTGTGTGTGTGTATATGTGTTTGTGTGTATATGTGTGTGTGTGTGTGTGTGTGTATATATGTATGTATGTGTGTGTTTGTGTGTGTATATATATGTGTGTGTTTGTGTGTGTGTGTGTGTGCGTGTATATATGTGTAGGTGAGTATAAGTATTAATATTGTTCACATTGAAAACTTTATTTTGTTGTAGATTTTGCCGTACCGATTGGACTATATTAAGGCAGGGCTTAGTGTTATCCGGTGCAGAGGCTAGCACTAACCACCCAATATTACCCCGGTACCCACCGCCACCAGGGGTGCCTGGAAGAGCTTTGTACGATCCAGTACCCGACCATCTGTTGTGATGGTTGGGCACTGGGGCGGCCGCAGGCTGGTATTATGAGGCTAGGAAGGGCCAAAAACAGTGGACCTTCCAACCCTTGTAATGCTAGGCTGCTGCTGCTGCTTCTGTGTTGTATCTGGCTTGTTATGAAAATGGGGCTGACCCTAAGTCGTTTTTTTTTTTTTAAATTAACAAATTTAACAATAGACGTGGGGTCTCACACATTTTTAATAACCAGCCAGATACAACACAGCAGCAGCAGCCTGGCATTACACAGGTGGGAAGGGCCACTGGTTTTGTCCATTCCCAGGCTAATAACACCAGCCTGCAGCCGCCCCAGTGATCCACCATCACTAGATCGAGCATATAATTATTTGGTCACTACACTTTCCCTTTAGAAAAAAAAATAGCGTTACTAAAGTAGTCCTCTAATCCAACTTAGTCAAGCAACCAAAACGTTCTAAAAACACAAACACACACAAATACAAAATTTATAACACATGGGGTAGGCTAACATACAGGGTACATGGGTGACACTGTCTGTTATATCAAGTATCTAAGCCAACAAAAAGTTAGGCTTAGATACAGGTGCACAGCAGACACAAATCTTATACTGCTATTTCAATAAAATTTTGTATCTATATCTGTGTATTTTCCTTGAAAGTTTTATTCCAACCACTTTAGTAATGCACGCTGACTGATTGACAACGTCCATTACTAAGGCGGTACTTAGTGTTAGCTGGTGCAGAGGCTAAGACTAACCCCCATTATTACCCCGGTACCCACCGCCAACAGCGTTGTTGGGAAGAGATGAGTACGATCCAGTACCCAACCATCTGTAGCGACGGCTGGGAGCTGGGGCGGCCGCAGGCTGGTATTCTAAGGGCATTTTCACACGCAGTGCTTTCACACGTAATTCGGGCCGTTTGTGATGCAAACGGATTTACAGTGTTCCGTTCCCACGAGGCTTAATTTTACGCGTCGCTGTCAAAATACGACGCGTAAAAAGACGCCCGCGAAAAAGAAGTGCAGGACACTTCTTGGGACGTTTTTGGAGCCGTTTTTCATTCACTCCATTGAAAAAGAGCTCCAATAACGGCCTTAAAATACGTCGCGAAAAACGCGAGTTGTTACAAAAACGTTTGAAAATCAGGAGCTGATTTCGCTTGAAAACAGCTCTGTATTTTCAGACGTTTTTGAGTTTGCGTGTGAACACACCCTTAGACTGGGAAAATAAAAAAACAGTGGCACTTCCCACCCTTGTAATACTAGGTTGTTGCTGCTGTGTTGTATGTGGCTGGTTATGATAAATTGGGTGGAACCCCACGTCTCTTTTAAAAAATATTTCCAAAAGATCAAATAAATAATTTTAAAAAATGACACGGGGTCCCCACAATTTTTCATAACCAGCCAGATATAACACAGCAGCAGTAGCCTAGCACTACAAGGGTGGGAAGGGCCAGTGTTTATGGCCCATTCCAGCCTCATAATACCAGCCCGCGGCCGCCCCAGTGCCCGACCATCACAACAGATGGTTGGGTACTGGATCGTACCTGGCTCTTCCCGGCACCCCTGGTGGCGGTGGGTACCGGGGTAATAATGGGGGTTAGTGTTAGCCTCTGCACCAGATAATACTGTCAATCAGACAGCGACAATTACTAAAGCGGTAGTAATAAAAGTTTAAAAGAACAAACAAAGATATAGTAAAATATTTTATTGAAATAAAGCACCCCCAACACAACCCTCATTAACCATTTTATTGTAGACAAAAAAGAGCCGTCATCAAAGTAGTCCTCGAAACCTACAGTACGTAGTCCAACGACCAAACTTGTAAAAAAAACACAAACAAAAAAAGTGAATAAAACATGTCGTAGGCTTAGATTCAGGCCCATGTGTGATACTGACTGTTATACCATGTATAGAAGCCTACCACAAAGTTGGCTTAGATACAGGGCCCCAGCAGACAGTATCATACATGGCCATGCATACAAACATACATACATACATGACCCCATATAGTAGTTAGTCCGTTGTCTATGCTCCCAGGTTTGGTGACCGTTCCAATGAAAAGAAAAACTCACATAAGACGTTCCCTCGAAGATCTGAGCGGTCCCGTCAGTTTTCTTCTTACTGCTACTTTGCGCCGCTCACATTCACAATAACAAAGCGGTGGGCGCAGATGACGTAATCACGTGAGCGTGATATGATTACGTCATCTGCGCCACAACGCATTGTTACTGTGAATAGGATCGGTGCCACGTAGCAGTAAGATGGAAAGTGACGGGACCATTCAGATCTTCGTAGGAACGTCTTAGATGAGTTTTTTTTTTTTAAAATCTTTTCTGTGGTTTGCCAGGTGCTGATGCAGAACCGGTGCGGCGACTAAACATATTACATGGGGAGGGGTGCAGCTTAGCTAGAGAGGGAGAAGTGGCTTTCCGCAACGGGGTGAAGAGTGTTGCAGAGAAAGGTAGCTGCATAAGGACTTTTTTTTGCGGGTCAAGTATTTTATAATAGCACCATTTTGGGGTACATATAATTTATTGATTAACTTATTTAGTGGGGTTCTGGAAAAAACTGAAATGTTGCCATTTTGTTTGCGTCTTAATTTTACGCCGTTTACCGTGTGGTATAAATAACATAATAACTTTATTCAGCGGGTCGTTATGATTGCGGTGATACCAAATTTATATGGAGTTTTCCTACCTTTACACAGTAAAAACACATTTTTTTCAAAATTATTTACTTTTGTGTCACCATATTTTAAGAGCCATAACTTTTTTATTTTTTGACCAATGCAGCTGTATGAGGGCTTTGTTTTTGCGGGACGACTTGTAGTTTTTATTGGTACCATTTTGGAGTAGATGCCACGGTTTGATCACTTTTGAAGGCAGGATGAATAGAATACAGCAATTCTGGCGTTGTTTTTTTATTATATTTTTACGGCGTTCACCGTACGGGTTAAATAATGTAATCGTTTTATAGTTGGGTTCGTTATGGACGCGGCGATACCAAATATGAGTAACTTTTTACTTTTTTTCATAATAAAGTATTTTGTAAGGGGAAAAAGTGTGGGTTTTCATTTTTTTTTTACTTGGGACATTTATTTATTTATTTCAAACTTTATTTAACTTTTTTTTCATTTTTTTTTAGTCCCACTAGACTTTTGATCGCTATTATAATACACTGCAATACTTCTGTATTGCAGTGTATAATTGCCGGTCAGTGTAAAACTGACAGGCTCCTGTTAGGTCATGCCTCTGACATGGCCTAACAGGCAATTACTAAAGGCAGACCTGTGGGCCTTTGATAGGCCCCCAGGCTGCCATAGAACCCATCGGCACCCCACGATGCATGCAGGGATGCCAGTGGGATGAGAGAGGGAGCCCCCTCCCTCTAAAATCACTCAGATGCGGCGCTTGCTATTGACTCTCATGCAGGGGTGGACATATCGCTGGTGCAGCTGGCCGGTCCGGCTGCACAAGGGCCTACTCAGCTGCCATAAATGCTGTACGCATAGATCGGTACATAGATAGGCACGGCCATGCGGCAGATGGAGGGGGGCCCTTCCTTCCCTGTGAACTTTAGGCAACTCACAGATCGGGCCCCTTTCTTCACATATGTTATTGATGCCATCAATAACATCTGTTAAGGAAGGGGGCCCAATCTGTGAGTTTCCGAGAGTGCACAGGGTGTGAGGAGGCCCCCTCCGTCTGCTGTGCGGCCATGCCGATCTATTACTTAGAAAATGTATTAGGAAGGGAGGGGCCTGGCGAGGCTTGCTCTGTCTGGTGGTCTTCGTCACCTAGTAACCAGCATCCGGGATAGCGGCGCTGCTGAAATTAAGCATAATACTAGTTGGCTGAACCTCTCAGCCAATCAGTGTTAGGGTTCTTATTGCTCCACCCCCTGAGCCTGCCGGAGCTTTTACTGTGTGGTGTGTGTGCTGAGCGTCATGAAGGACACTGACTGAAAATAAAAAGAACTAGGAGGTAGTGGTTGCTGCCCTGTCTGTAGGAAATGTTTGGAGTGGAGTTCAGTGGCCAGTTAAAGGGGTTTGCCCTTCTTTAACATTTATGGCATATCCACAGGATATGCCATAAATGTCCAATAGATGCGGGTCCCACCTCTGGGACCTGCACCTATCTCTAGAACAGGGCCCCCTAAACCCTGTTCTGCCTTTCTTGGCTCGTGCTGCTTCCCGCCCACTTCTAGATTAGATGGTCGGGAGTTACAAAAACAGCAAAGTTCGCTGAGCTACGCTGTTCCTGTAACTCCCATACAAGTGAATGGCAGTTACAGAAACACGTAGCTCAGCGAGCTTTGCTGTTTTCGTAATTCCCGACCATCTAATCGGAGTGGCCGGAAAGCCACGGGAGCCAAGAAAGGCAGAAAAAAAAGGTTTTAGGGAGCCCTGTTCTAGAGATAGGTACGGCTCCCAGAGGTGGGACCCGCATCTATCGGACGTTTATGGCATATCCTGTGGATATGCCATAAATGTCCAAGATAGGCAAACCCCTTTAAAATCTTCACTTACTGTGCACAGTGAACGCTGTAAAAAAGACAAAAATTAAAATGCAAAAATCACTTTTTTTTGGTCATCTGAACTCTCTCATAAAAAAAAAAAGTCGACCAAACAATAAAACAGTTATGGCTCTCAGAATGTGGTGAAACAAAAATGTATTAGTAGTACTAAAATATAAATAAATCTATATAAATTTGGTGTCACCGTAATCGTATTGAGCTGCAGAATAAAGTTACGTTTTCATTTTTACCGCATGATGAAAGCCGTAAAACCAACACCCAAAAAAACAATGCTGGAATCGCAGTTTTTTCCAATTTCAGCCCGCAAATAATTTTTTTTACATTTCCAGGTACATTATATGGTACTTTAAATGGTGCGAATAGAAACTACAACTTCTCCCACAAAAGATAAGCCCTCCCTCACAACATTCTATTGATGGAAAAATAAAAAAGTTATGGCTCTTGGAAGGCGGGGAGTGAAAAACTAAAATAAAAAAAGCAAAAAATGTCTCAGTCCTGAAAAGGTTAATTAATTTCTAATGAAAAAAACACCTGTTGGTCAAAATGCTCACTGCACCCCTTAAAATACCTTAAGGGTGTATTTTACAAAATAGGGGTCACTACTTGGGGGTTTATTTTACTATTCGACCTCAGAGTCCTGAAATTGTGGGCCAATGCTGTGAAAATAGCCAAATCAGGACTCAAATGCGCATGGTGCTCTTCACTTCTGAGCCCTGCCATATGTCCAGACAAATGATAAATGTAGTTTCCAAAATGGGGTCACTTCATGGGGACTTCCACTGTACTCTGGTGCCTCAGGGCTTTTGTAAAAGCGACATGGCGCCCAAAAACCAATCCAGAAAAATCTGCATGCCAAGTAACGCTCTGTCTTTATTGCCGTATTCGGGAAAAAATGTTTTACACATTTTGGCGTGCTTTTTCTCCTTTATCCCTTGTGAAAATGAAAAAATGCTAAATTTTAGTGGAAATTTTTTTTATATTCATTTTTACGGCCTAATTCTAATAAGTTCTGCAAAAGACCTGTGGGGTCTAAATGTTTACTATACCCCTAGATAGATTCCTTAAAGGGTTTCTGTCACTAGTTTAGTCACTATATCCTAGCTAATCTAACAGGCACTGTCACACTGAAATAGTGAAAATTGTGTCCCAAAAAGTTTATTATTTTAAAAGTTATGAGCTTTTCTCTAAATATGCAAATGAGGGTATAGTAGATAAGTGGGTGTCAACACCAGGGATTCTCCTGAGGTGGAGCTACCTCACAGCCTCTAATGCTGTCATATCAGCATGGAGTTGCTTCACTTATTATGAGGGTGTGAGGCTGGAAGGCAAGGGGATCACTTTAAATAGCCATATGGCAGGCTGTGGACCACCTAGAACAGTTCTGGTAGCATATAAAAGATGTGAAAAAGACAAAATGCTGCTCCTTCTGCTTTCCTGCGTCCAAACAGCAGTTTATGACCACATATGGGGAAATGTAATTGGGAGAAATTGCTTTTCAGATGTTGGGGTGCTTTTTCTCCTTTAGGCCTTGGAAAAATTGAAAGTTACTACGTTTTATTGTAAAAATTTTAGATTTTCATAGCCTAATTACACTAAATTCAGCAAAAAAAAATCTGTGGGGTCAAAATGCTCACTACAACGTCGTGAAATTCCTTGAGGGGTGTAGTTTGCCAAATGGTATCTTTTTGTGGGTGTGTCCACTGTTTTGGCCCCACAAGACCTCTTCAAACCTGACATGGTGCCTCAAATATATTCTAATAAAAAGGAGGCCCCAAAATCCACAAGGTGCTCCTTTGTTTCTAAGGCCGGTGTTTCAGTCCACACTAGGGCCACATGTGGGATATTTCTAAAAACTGCAGAATCTAGGCAATAAATATTGAGTTGCGTTTCTCTGGTAATACCTTCTGTGTTACAGTAAAAAATTTATTAAAATTGATTTAAAAACAGAAAAAAAATGACATTTGTAAATTTCACCTCCAGTTTGCTTTAATTGCTGTGAAACACCTAAAGGGTTAAGAAACTTTCTAAATACTGTTTTGAATACTTTGAGGGTGCCGTTTTTAAAATTGGGTGACTTACGGGGGTTTCTAATATATTAAGCCATCAAAGACACTTCAGAACTGAACTGTTCCCTAAAAATGTTTTTTTTTTTTTTTTTAAAACACCATTTTTATTGACAATTTTTCACATTTTTTTTAAACAGATCACATAGAATTTGCGTCATAATTGAACAAGACTCAATTTGCAAAACAAAATAAAATACAATACAATCATGGCATACGACCAGGTTCACATAGTAAATGAAAAAACAGTACTTCCCCCTACCCCTGAACACGATTTAGGTCAGCGCATAGAATATAATTATAATGAACCAGGGCTAACGAAAGCCAGAGATCTCCCCCCTGCCATCAAGACCGGATTTATAAACCACCTAAAGTGCCTGTCAGAAGTTCCGTATGATACCAAGCAGTGTGCATAAATGGCGTAACAATTTCCGCCATCTCGGCAGCTGTGCATTGCGATTCAATAAAGATTCGCCATTTAGCAAATAGCTTCTTAGCTCCTGCTTCTTCCCGTCTTTCCACCTCCACTCGTTCAAGAGCTAATAACCATTTCAAATGTAACACGATCATGTCAAGACCCGGCGTGTCAGCTGCGAGCCATCTACAGAGAAGACACCTTAAGGCCACCAGTAAAATTGTGTGTATCAAGGGGTAAGGAGATCTCGTCTCCCGACTACCTTCCTCCTCTGGCGGTCGTGCCTGGTGGAACAACAACGCCTGAGGCGTCATAGGAAGCTTCGCCTTCCAATGATCTAATATATATTTGTGTACCATCAACCAGTAACGTTTAGTATGAGCACAACTCCATACTCCATGCCAAAGATTCGTCAATGGAGCATTACACTTGGGGCAAGCAGTGATGCGATCGGGGAAGGACTGTGAAGGTAAAATATTAAAGCCATATATTGCTGAATGCATTAACTTAAAATAGGTTTCCCTCCAGCTCTCACTCAAGATAACCTTCCGTACCGTCTCCCAACCTTCCAATATGGTCTCCCCTATACCCGGATCCTGAGTCCACCTTTCCCAAACTTTGAACATAGATCTAGGACATGGTCGAATGAAACAGTTTCCAAGTGCTCTATACAGCATCGAAATAGTCACCCTATGGGATGTTAGGCCGATGACCTCGTCCAGAGTATGTGTGGTGGTTTCTTTAGACAACTCCCTTAAAGGAACAGTGTCATCACAAATATTTTTTTTATATGTTAAAGATGTTAGTGCCTTCATATAAACGTTTATTTTCATTTGTGTGTTTGTGTTTTACTGTTTCTTATTTTCACACTTTTTCTTCCCTATGGGGGCTGCCATTTTTTGTTCCATTTCTGTGTGTGTCGATTAACGACACACACAGACATGGAATACGGCAGCCACAGTCCCATAGGGACTGCGAACGGCTCCCGTCCCATTGACTGCCGTGTACGGCGTCTGTGTGGGAACTGCGCATGCGCCGCTCCCACACAGTCCTATTCGAAATTGGCGCCGTCCGGCGCCATTTTCCCGTGGACCGGAAGTCGCGGCTGGACAGTAATATTACTACTTCCGGTCGCGGCTTCCGGACAAGTGCACATGGAACAGCGGCAGCAAAGGGAGCGGACGGGCCGCGGCGGCAGGAGCAGGTAAGCGATTTCAATGTATGTTAGTGTTTGTGTGTGTTTACTACTGCATGTAAACCTACTACACTGTGGGTTACCTCAAAAAATGGCGACACACAGTGTAGGAGGTTAAACCTTTCAAACCCCTCGTTTATCCCGGCACTAGCCAGGATAAAGGAGGGGGGATTGCTGAGAGCTCACTAGAGCGATAGCTTTTAACCCAATGTTGCAATGCTGCAATTTTGGGAACTAGCTCCAAACAGCTCCATCTAGTGACCAAAAATGGGTAGTATTATAAATTTGAAAAAATTTATAATATTTCCTGACTCGCGAAAAAAATAAAAAAAATTTGAACAATGTTTAATCACCCACACACTAAATGTTTAAATTTAAAAAAAAAAACATGTTTTTGGGGCGACACCATGCCTTTAACCTAGATGTAAAAAATGATTGCTCTTGGAGAATTTGGAGAAAATTACCCTCTGAGGGCCTGAGTTTGGCTTTGATTACCGACTCGATCAGCCATCTCCTGTCCTCTTCTTGCATAAGGTCACCTGCGCATTTAATCCCTGCGTCCCCTCAAGTGGTAAAAAATACCCCCTCTTTCTACTCCCAGCAAGAATTCCGGATGTCCCAACAAAGGCATATGTTTAGAAAGTAAGTGAGGCAGGTCAAAGAATTTACGAACAGCTTTCCAAGCTAGGACTGTATCCCCAAAGACAATAGAGGCTTTGAGATGGCACGGAAGTGTAGCAACTCTACAGTGTAACAAGGCTTTCAAATTCCAGGATGAAGCATACGCCCCTTCCAGGTCTAAATTGGAATAATGACTAGATTCATGGAGCCAATCCACGACATGGCGAAAGAGATATATCATATTATAACCCCTGACATTAGAGAACTTCAACCCCCCCTCATGCTTACCTAGCATAATTTTAGTGAGTGCAATGCGAGGCCTCTTGCCTGCCCATATGAATTTTGTAAATGCAGAGTTTAATTTGGACACATCAACATGCTTAAGCAAAAGCGGGAGCGTTTCTAAAGGGTATAAAAGTCTAGGAAAACTGACCATCTTGATCAAATGGCATGTCCACAGAAGGGATAACGGTAACTGACGCCACCTCGTGAGTTCCGCCTGTATTTTTTTAAGGAGAGATGGATAATTCAGGCCATACAGGGTCTCAGGTACCTTCCCTATCTTAATGCCTAAATATGTAATACACTGTTTAACCGGGTATATCCCGCACCCCAGGGATTGCCAGAATGCCCTAGGTTATGGTTGTCCCAATTCCAACAGTTCACTTTTAGCGACATTGACTCGGTACCCCGAGCATTGCCCAAAGTCATGCAAAAAACGAAAAATAGGTGATAAATTCTCCTGAGGATTTGACATAAAAAGTATAACATCGTCAGCAAACAAGGCTATCTTAACTGCCGAAAACCCCACCTGAATACCTTTAACCCCTTCACGACCAGCCCACGTAGATTAACGGGCTGCCGTGCTGGGCTTTTCTCCTGCAGCCCGTTAATTCACGTGGTGCCAGAACAGAGTGCACAGCCCTCTCCCTGTGCTCTGAATCTCTCAGCACACGCTGCTACTAGCAGCCTAAGTGCTGAGAGAAGACATCAGGACCGGATTGGTGTCGGTCCTGATGACGTGATCACCATGATAAAGCTATCATGGTGTTATCAGCAAAGTTTGTTGCAGCAACAAAGTTTGTTGCAGCAAAAAAACTTTCTGTGCTGTTCGTTACAATGTTTCTCCTCCCTCCCTGTCAGATCGTTCTGAGACAGTGGGGGAGAAGAAGCTGTGCCGAGCAGCTGCTGTGTGTCTCATATAAAGACACACCGACTGTGAAAAACACACACAAATAACACCTCCACATAGTTTAGTGTAGGCAGCTAGCTATAGTTTAGGTAGATAGTACTCAGACTAGGACAATTAATTAGTTAATTAATAATCAATTAGGGCTTATAATGTGTGTGTATATATATATATATATATATATATATATATATATATATATATATATATACACACACACACACACACATTATATAAATATATATATATATATATATATATATATATATATAGAGAGAGAGACAGATATATATATATATATCTGCCTCTCTCTATATAGTTACATCTATAAAATTATATATATATATTTATATACTATGTGTATATATATATATATATATATATATATATATATATATACACACACACACACACGTCTATATTATATATATATATATATATATATATATATATATATATACACATATACACACACACACGTAATATATATTATATATAGACATATATTTTAAATTTGTTAATACTAAAAATTAATAATTAGGGATGTTATATATCTATATCATCATATACAGCAGATATAAAAAAATGGCGACAGCACCCTGCAACACTAATGCCACCTAAACCACTAAATATAAATAGATATGCACTAAAGCTCAATCTACCTACAAATAGGGAGGTTCTTAGTGCACATTTTGATCAAAAAGTGTTAGCCCACCTGCCACGACAAGGCGACCTCTGTAAGGTGGGAACCTACGCTGCACATACACCCAGAACTGGGACTAAGCCTACATATATACCTGGGGATGGTAGGATCCAGCATTGATATAGATATATACGTACATGTAATATATACGTATACACACATATACTTTATATAAATCTCTTCATATATTTTACACGTCTGTAAATTCTAAATACATTGATTCATTGTTAGGCTGTGTTCACACTGAATTTTTTGCAGGAGGAAAATTCCTCCTGCAAAAACTGCTCCGGACGTTTTTTGCACAGTGGTTTTCCAAAAACTCGTCAAAACACTCGTCGAGGTCTTTTTTTTACCCTTCTGACTGATTGAAATGGGGTTTTGGAGGCGGAAACCGCCTCAAGATAGGTAATGTCGCTTCTTTTTACCGCGATGCGTTTTTTTTTGCTCACGGTAAGAAAGCTCATCCAACTCCCATTGAAATCAATGGGAGACATTTTCGGGCGGTTTTTGACGAGTTTTGCGTAGCGGTTTCCACGCCGAAAAACTTGTAAAAAAAACTCTGTGTGAACAGGGCCTTAGGGTTGTTCATAAATTTATTGATCAATGGATTAGTGGACTTTTCTTTGTTACTTTTATTAAAACTGTTACAAAAAATAAGTAAAAAAAAAATACGTAAAAAATGGCACGCAAGTTATATACCACTTAAGAGGCATTTGCTCTCTTGGATTCTGATAGTGAATGGGGTCACTTTTGGGGGGTTTCTGCTGTTTTGGTCCCTCGAGGGCGTTGCAAATGGGACATGGCACCGAAAACCATTATAGCAAAATTTGAGCTCCAAAACCCAAATGGCGCTCCTTCTCTTCTGAGGGCTGTAATGTATTCAAATATAAGTTTATGACCACATATGGGGTATTGCCGTAATCAGGATAAATTTCTTTACAAATGTTGGGGCGCTTTTTCTCCTTTATTCCTTGCAAAAATTAAAAAATGTCTATGTATATAAGGCCCTCAAAGCCATTTCAGAAGTGAACTGGTCCCTGAAAAAATAGGTTTTGGAAATTTCTTGAAAATGTGAGAAATTGCTGCTAAAGTTCTAAGCCTTGTAACGTCGTATAAAAATAAAAGGATGTTCAAAAAATGATGCCAACATAAAGTAGACATATGGGAAATGTTAACTAGTAACTATTGTGTGTGGTATTAATATCTGTTTTGCAAGCAGATACATTCAAATTTAGAAAAACGCAATTTTTTGCAAATTTTCTATAAATTTTGGTGTTTTTCACAAATAAATATTGAATTTATCGACCAAATTTTTTTACAGACGTAAAGTACAATATGTCACGAGAAAACAATCTCAGAATCGCTTGGATAGGTAAAAGCAATCCGGAGTTATTACCACATAAAGTGACACATGTCAGATTTGAAAAAATCGCCTGCGTCCACAAGGCCAAAACAGGCTGTGCCCTGAAGGGGTTAAACAATGTGGACTCCTCTAAAAATCTAGCCATAGCTTCCAGTGCTGAATTAAATAATAGTGGCGACAAGGGACATCCCTGTCGGGTCCCTTTATACAGTTGCAAGGGGGCTGAAAGAAACCCTGAGGAATGGATTCGAGCTTGGGGATTAGCTTAAACACCCTTCAGAAAGATCCTAAAGGCTCCCTGGATATGCATCCTATCCAGCACCATCCACAGCCATTCCCACTGTATGTTATCGAAAGCTTTCTCTGCGTTCAACGCCAAGAGTGCCAGTCGGGTACCTGGCTGGGCATCATGCCTGACTGCTTCTAACACCGTCAACACCTTTCGCAGATTTGCCACTGCTACTCTACCCCTAACAAAACCCACTTGGGATCTTCCCACCAATGTAGGTAAATATAAAGCCAAGCGATTTGCTAAAATTTTGGAGAGTAATTTCTGGTCTTGGTCTATCAATGATATAGGGCGATATGTCAAGAGGGTCCTTCCCTTTCTTGGGTAACACCTTTATATGCGCTATTTTGGCCTCAGCTGGGAAAAGGCCTGTCCTAAGTAAAGTGTTATAGTATTCCACAAAGATGGGGCTAACTTCCTCTCTCAAGGACTTAAAAAATTCTCACGTAAACCCATCCGGTCCCGGGGCTTTCCCATTAGATAGGGTCCGAATGGTGCTCGTAATTACCTCCAATGTGACCTCTTCGTTAAATAAATCACACTGCTCTTGAGTGAGTCCAGGCAAGTTTACCTTCTCCAGGAATTCCCTACCTTTTTGTAAGTTAATGGGCGTGTCTGAATAAAGAGCTTGGTAATATGTGCGTAAAATAGTGTTAATTTTTTTGGGATCCGATGTAGGAACTCCGTTTTTATCTATAAGGGTTAAAATATGTGATGGTGTATATCTCCCCCTAGCTAGGCGTGCCAGTAATTTGCCCGCTTTATTGCCGAACCGAAAAAGATCAGCGTCAAATTGCGACAGATAAATATTTTCTCTTTTATCTAGCCACTGGTCAAATTGCAGCTTGGCTTCCCTCCATTCATCCCCCAGAGTCATTGTCGGGGATTGTAGGAATGTCGTGTATGCACACCTGAATCTCTCGCTCACCTTCTTATACCCTGCAGTAGTCCCACGTTTAAGGATAGACATAAATTGCAGAATTTTCCCTCGAATCACCTCTTTAGCGGTGCGCCAATACAACGATGGGTCCGAACGATGCGCTGCATTATCCCCATCAAATTCTATCCACCAACCCCTTAGCTTCTGTAAGAAACCCTCATCCTTCGCCAGAAAGGAGGGGAATCTCCATATGAAGTCCGTCCCCTTAGCAACAGTGTCGGCCAGTGTAATTGTAACCCGGGAGTGATCAGAGATGACTAGGTCCTCAATTGTCGCGTCTCGTAACCGACGGGAAAAAGTATCGCTCACCAATAGGTAATCAATACGGGACCACGATTGATGGACGTGTGAGTAATGTGTGAATTCCCGAGCATCAGGATGTAAACACCTCCAAGCGTCTGTAAGCGACTGCCCGTGTGTCACAAAAATTCTGGCAGGATCAAATCCCTATGCCTAATTCAAAAATAGATACCCAGAACTTTTGTAAATATTTAAATTCTGGTTCAGTAAGGTGAGTTTCCTGTAACAGGACTACATCTGGGTGTAATCTTTTCATGTGCCTCAAGAGTTTGGTCCTTTTATGTGGGGATCTAAGCCGCTTGATGTTCCATGAAACTATTTTCATGTAATTTGACTATGTATAAGATGAGCTAAGGTGTCAGAAAGCCGTGAGCGGTTCGGGAAGTCGGATCCATCTTTACATAAAAGCCATGCATGAACACTAAATACATACCCAAAACCAGGCATGAAGAGCAAGAACAAACTCAAAAACAACAGACTTTGACAAAAAGAAAGAAAAACAACGCCTGTGTTAACCCCTTAGTGACCACCAATACGCCTTTTCACGTTGGTCACTAAGGGGCCTTAGGCTAGGCTGACGCCTTTTCACGTTAGCCTAGTCTAAGTCCTGCACGGGTGTCCCGTGCAGGCTGGAGCCGGGGCTCTGCTGTCTGATGACAGCTGAGCTCCTGCTCCAACACCCGCGATCGAAGTTTACTTACCTGTTAAATGCCGCCGTCAATAGCGACCGCGGCATTTAACTTGTTTACAGAGGGAGTGAGCTCCCTCTGTCACCCATCGGCGGCCCGCAAATGCAATTGCGGGTCTCCGATGGTGTGTCATGGCAGCCGGGGGCTTGATAAAAGCCCCCAGGTCTGCCCTGGACATATGCCTATTAGGACGCGCCGGAGGCACGTCCTAATAGATTGCCTGTCAGATTTATAGCAGCTAACTGAAGATCGCACAGTAAAGTCCCGTAGTGTGACTAATGAAATAAGTAATAAATGTGAAATAAAGATTAATAATAAAAATTACAGTAAAAAAATGAATAAAAACATTTTTTTCCATAAAAAGTGGTCTTATTTAGTAAAAGTGTAAAAAATAAATAAAAGTACACATATATGGTATCGCCGTGACCATAATGACTCAATTAATAAAGTTAATATGTAATTTAAACCTCAAGGTGAACACCGTAAAAAAAACCCACAAAAAACAATGGCGCAATTGCAATTTTTTTCCATTGCCCCCCAAAAAAGTCATAATAAAAATTAATTAATAAGTCCCATGCAAACCAAAATAGTACCAATCAAAACTATGTCTTGTCCCTTTAAAAAACAAGCCGAAAAAATCACTACATTGATGGAAAAATAAAAAAGTTACGGCTCTTAGAATGCAACGATGCAAAAACAAATCATTTTAGTTCAAAAGTGTTTTTATTGTGCAAAAGTCGTAAAACATAAAAAACCTCTACATATGTGGTATCACCGTAATCGTACCGACCCATAGAATAAAGGTAATATGTTATTTATGCCGCACAGTGAACGGCGTCAATTTAAAAACGCATAGAACAATGGTGGAATTTCAGTTTTTTTTTATAATCCCCCCCCAAAAAGTTAATAAAAAATTATATGTACCCTAAAATGGTGCTATTAAAAAGTACAACTAATCCCGCAAAAAACAAGTCCTCATACAGCTATGTAGACGAAAAAATAAAAAAGTTATAGCACTTTGAATGCGACTATAGAAAAACGAATAAGGGTTTAAGGGTATTCATAACCCTAGTAGCCATTGGCGTAATGGACTTCACTTTTTTCTGGCATGCAAAACACATCTCTCCCTCCCCCTCCCTCCCAGACCTGCAGAACAAAATATATACTATGTATATAAATAGAGACATAACAGACCATACCAATGACCCCTTATAGTAGATAGATGACATTATATCATAAAGCAGACAGTATAGAAGTAAATCATATGAAAATAGAAAAAGTGCATCGCTACAAGGCAAACATGTATAACGAACCAGAGATACCTGTAAAAGAGTTAAACGAGTAGCTGGCCTACAGCGTCCACAGAACTACTTCGTAGGATAGAATAGCCCTGTAGAATCTTCAATCAGGAGACGGAGACCGAGTCCAGTCTCACGGCCGTCTCTGCGATTTCAGAGAGTCCCCTCTATTCCTTGATCCTCCTCCACGATCCCTTCCAGGTGTGGAAAGGAGAGCCTCCGACCAGGTCCGCTCCAAATCCGAACGACTCCGTCTGGCATCTCTTGACTTGCGACGTGGACTGTGCTCTAGACTACGTCGCGCATCCTGTGGGGTGCGCCCCCTACATAACTCCGCAAGTGCATCCTCGGTTAGTTCGCTGAAGTAAACGCTTTGGTCCCTCCATTCGCTTGAAACACCAGTAGGTTGGCTGGGTATTGTAGGTTAAAGCGTACTTTAGCTTGGAATAAGGCCGTGCAGATCTTGCTAAAAGAGCGGCGTCATTTCGCAACCTCCATAGAATATAGTCCTCGAAAAGCAGCACCCTCATTCCCATAATCTCCAAGGGTCGAGATCTACGGCGATATGCCTTCATGAGTGCTACCTTGTCATTATAATCAAGCAGCTTCAATATGACTTGTCTGGGGCGAGGTGATCTATTGTTTTCAGATGACGGAAGATTTCTCAGGTCTGGTCACAATCTGTGCGCCCTTTCCACCCGGCACGGGCGTTGCAGACCTAGGGCCGCTGGTAAGGCCCTCTCACACAGGCGCTGTAAATCAGAAGGAGCTACAGTCTCTTTCAGACCCACAATTCGCAGATTACTCCTCTTGGAGTGGTTTTCTAGATCGTCCACATTGTCCCCCAATTGAGTAGTAGTAGACAACACCACTTTGAGCGTGGATTGCAAGCGCTCATTTTCATCCTCCAACAGTGTTATATGCTGTTCTAATTCACCAGTCCTGGAAGTGAGTTGTGCCAGGTCCGCATGCATGCGGTCAAGGGAAGGTTGCACCGTTTTTTCCAGTGCTTTTTGTAGGTCAGGAGCTATCCGTTTAGCCACTTCATGTGCCAGCGCCACATAATCAACAGGTGCATGAGAATATATGAGCTCTGCACTATATGGAGACGGAGATTGAGGCTGCTGCATCTCATCTTCCTGCGAGTACAGCGGGGGAGAAGTGGCGGGAAGCGCCACCATCTTGCCTCCCTTCTCAATGGCCGCTTCTGAATCTTCCATGGCTGGCTTGTGTGCGCTGCGGAGGAGGTAACGGTCCATGCAGACAGCGCTGGAGACGTCCCTGTGGCGGGGCCGGTGTCTGCTACCCGATGTTCGCCGCCGAAGCGACTGTCGCAAGCATTCAGGTCAGTTGGGAGCGGGAGCTCAGTCACACACGTCCTTCATCGCCAGCGCTGGAACCGGAAGTTTCAAAAATGATTTTTTTAAAATTTTTGGAAATGTTATTAAAAATGTCAAGAAATTACTGCTAAAGTTCTAAGCCTTGTAACGTCGTACAAAAATAAAGAGATGTTCAAAAAACGATGCCAACATAAAGTAGACATATGGGAAATGTTAACTAGTAACCATTTTGTGTGGTATTACTATCTGTTTTTGCTAATTTTCTCTAAATTATGGTGGTTTTTTTACACATAAATACTGAATTTATCGACCAAATTTTTCCACTAACATAAAATACAAATTGTTTCAGAATCGCTTGGATAGGTAAAAGCATTCCAATGTTATTACGACATAAAATAACACGTCAGATTGTTCACAAGGCCAAAACAAGCTGTGTCCTGAAGGGGTTAAAAAAAATGGGGTCTAACACCAATCCTTATGGTACCCCGCTGCTGACTTCAGAACATTTTGAGTAAGAACCATTTATAACAACTCTTTGTTTTCTGTCCCATAACCGATTCTTTACCCACGTGTATACACCGCATTCCAAATTATTATGCAAATGTTATTTTTCGCTGATTTTCCTAAATAGTCGATGCAAATGACAGTCAGTATAATCTTCAAGCCATCAACCGTTGGAGTATAATGCAAATTTTATTGAACAAATCTCCTAATGATAACAGATTTTTTTTTAGAAGTAAAAAATTCAAAATGCACTGTTTCAAATTATTATGCACAACAGCGATCAAAACATTTTAAAGGTTGTAAAGAGAACTAAAATGGTAATTTGTTGAATTTGCAACATCAGGAGGTCATATTTACAGAAATCAAAAGCTCTTTCAATCAAAAAAAACTTAACAGGCCAAGTTACATGTTAACATAGGACCCCTTCTTTGATATCACCTTCACAATTCTTCCATCCATTGAATTTGTGAGTATTTGGACAGTTTCTGCTTGAATATCTTTGCAGGATGTCAGAATAGCCTCCCAGAGCTTCTGTTTTGATGTGAACTGCCTCCCACCCTCATAGATATTTTGCTTGAGGATGCTCCAAAGGTTCTCAATAGGGTTGAGGTCAGGGGAACATGGGGGCCACACCATGAGTTTCTCTCCTCTTATGCCTATAGCAGCCAATGACACAGAGGTATTCTTTGCAGCATGAGATGGTGCATTGTCATGCATGAAGATAATTTTGCTACGGAAGGCACGGTTCTTCTTTTTGTACCACGGAAGAAAGTGGTCAGTCATAAACTCTACGTGCTTTACAGAGGTCATTTTCACACCGTCAGGGACCCTAAAGGGGCCTACCAGCTCTCTCCCCATGATTCCAGCCCAAAACATGACTCTGCCACCTCCTTGCTGACGTCGCAGCCTTGTTGGAACATGGTGGACATTCACCAACCATCCACTACTCCATCCATCTGGACCATCCAGGTTTGCACGGCACTCATCAGTAAACAACACGGTTTGAAAATTAGTCTTCATGTATTTCTGAGCCCACTGCAACCGTTTCTGCTTGTGAGCATTGTTTAGGGGTGGCCGAATAATAGCTTTATGCACACTTGCAAACCTCTGGAGCATCCTACACCTTGAGGTTCGCAGGACTCCAGAGGCACCAGCGGCTTCAAATAACTGTTTGCTACTTTGCAATGGCATTTTAGCAGTTGCTCTCCTAATCCTATTAATTTGTCTGGCAGAAACCCTCCTCATTATGCCTTTATCTGAACGAACCCGTCTGTGCTCTGAATCTTTTCACAGTACGATGATCACGCTTAAGTTTTCTTGACATATCCAATGTTTTCATACCTTGTCCAAGGTAATGCACTATTTCACGCTTTTCGGCAGCAGAGAGATCCTTTTTCTTTCCCATATTGCTTGAAACCTGTGGCCTGCTTAATAATGTGGAACGTCCTTCTTAAGTAGTTTTCCTTTGATTGGGCACACCTGGCAAACTAATTATCACAGGTGTCTGAGATTGATTACAATGATCCAAAGAGCCCTAATACACAATACCATCCATGAGTTTAATTGAAAACGAATAATTAAATGTTTATGACACTTAAATCCAATGTGCATAATAATTTGGAAGAAAAGAAGAAATGATCCAGCGCTGAGTCGTACTTTGGATTTAAAAAGGAAGCAGTATTCCCACCTTTATTGGGGTATTGAAATAAAATTTAAGGGAGACGCAGTCCCCAAGACGTGTTTGGATAGTAGGCGGTTTGCCCTGAGTAAGATGAGTTTGCCATGAGTAAGAGCACAGCTCGTGCTTGAAACACGTAGGCCAGGGCAAACCGCCTACTATCCACACACGTCTTGGGACTGCGTCTCCCTTAAATTTTATTTCAATACCCCAATAAAGGTGGGAATACTGCTTCCTTTTTAAATCCAAAGTACGACTCAGCGCTGGATCATTTCTTCTTTTCTTCTATTTGCATACCGCAAGCCGTAGCGGGGATCCGAGTGAAGAGTCTGGAGACGCATCAAACTGGTGAGCTGGAGGTTTCCTCCCTTCTTTACTGTTCATAATAATTTGGAACACGGTGTACATGGTCCCTCAGTCCCTGCCTATGTAGCTTCAGAACAAGACTGCTGTGTGGAACAGTATGAAATGCTTTTGAAAAATCCAAATATATCACATCAGCCGTATGACCAACATCCAGATTTGCACTTACCTCCTCATAGAAACAGAGCATGTTGGTTAGGCATGACCTGTTTTTCATGAATCCATAGTGGTTATAGCGGCCACGGACCACCGTTCCTACTCACCCCTCGGCGGCCGTGGTCATGGATCCGTGAGTGCTGGCCAGCATCTCCTTCCTAGGAGACGCCAGCACTCACTACCGCTCAGCTGTGTACCGTAGGGTGCATGTGCAGGCTTGTGCCCGGTCATAAAGGCCCAGTGCGCGCACATGAACTTTATTACAAATCAACCCCAATCACTCTGGACTATTAAAGGGGCCCTCCCCTTTCACTCCCCGCCTGAGTGTTGTTAATAATTCCCATGTTAGTCTT
Source organism: Rhinoderma darwinii (assembly GCF_050947455.1). Lineage (NCBI taxonomy): Eukaryota > Metazoa > Chordata > Amphibia > Anura > Rhinodermatidae > Rhinoderma > Rhinoderma darwinii. The sequence continues at coordinate 73,796,678 of NC_134692.1, forward strand.
TTGCAAATGGTCCCCTTGTGTTATCCTGTTTCCAAGTGTTCCCGTGCCCTGCTACCTGTTCCTGTATCCTGTGCTGTGTTGTTTCCTGAGTCCTGTCTAGTGTTGGAGTCGTGTCCTGCTGCACCTGCTGTTATCCGCCACGTCTGGCGCAACCTGCTGCACCTGCTGTCATCCGCCACGTCTGGTGCAACCTGCTGGACCTACTGTCACTTGCCACGTCTGGCGCAACCGGCCACATCCAGTCCTATCCGTGCTAAGGCCTCTGCAACTGTCTGGACTATTCAGGTACCGTTGTGCTGGACTTTGTATTGATTGGGTGCTCTGTTGTTTGGCCAGCTGCCTCCCCACTACGGCGGTGTGTCCTAGTGGGTCCACATACCCACAGACCGTGACACTACGCTCAGGCAATTGACCCTGCTGGTCAACCCAAGACCATGACGACTTCACAAGCCATGCAGGCAGACATGCAAGAACTTCAGTCACGACAAGACCAACTCCTCCGCCATCTCACATCGGCTGGATGCACAAGCCACAGTTGTCACCGCACCTATTCCTGCGGTTCCTCCTTCTACACCTCCTGTCAGTACCAGTGCCGATTCCCAAATGCTCCCTGCCGCTACCTCCTCGCTATGACAAAGACACGAGGTCCTGCAGGGGATTTCTGAACCAGTGCCAGATCCGCTTCAAGCTATATGCCAAGGCTTTCCCCTCTGATGACGCAAGGATCGCCTTCATAAACTCTCTCCTTACTGGCAAGGCTCAGGCATGGGCGAATCCTCTTTGGGAACATCAGAGACTCGTGACTTGCAGAAGTTTTTTATGGACTTTCCATTCTATATTTGAAGAACCTGGGAGAGTTTCTTCCACTGCTACATCCCTGCTGGCGAGTATGCCATTCAGTTCCGTACCCTGGCTGCAGAACTAACCTGGAACAACGAGGCCTTGGTGGCTACATTCTGGCAGGGACTGTCTTTTGGGATTAAAGCTGAGCTTGCCACTCGTGATCTGCCACCTACCCTGGATGATCTCATTCTACTACCACCCAGGTTGTCACGAGGATCCGGGAACGTTCCTTGAGAGGTTCACCGGGATAGAGGATATCCTAGGCTAGCTTCTACTTTCCAGCAATCCCTACTGTCCTCATCAGTTGTTCCACCAGAGGAGCCTATTCAGGTGGACCGGGCCAAATTGTCTACCCAGGAGAAACAACACAGACGCACTTCAGAACTTTGTCTGTATTGCGGCCTCGGAGGCCATGTTGTGCGTTTGTGTCCCCAGAAGCCAAAGAAACTCCAGTGCCTAGGATTGGTTGGAGAGACAACCCTAGGCGGAATGGCACTAAATAAAAAATTCTCTTCCAAACTGACCATTCCTGTGACCATAGTGTCCGGCGAGAAGATGCACTGAGTCTATGCCTATCTGGACTCAGGATTCACGGCAAACTTCATCCAGCAAGGCCTAATTGATCTTCTCCAGTTGCCCACTGTTCCTCTGGAGATGTCTTTGGCTGTTGCCTTGGTGAATGGTCTACCTCTGCGCGATCCAATCGTGTCTGAGATGAAGCCACTGAAGCTCCAGGTTGGAGTTCTTCATACTGAACTGATTACCTTCCTAGTCTTGCCTAGTATCCGGTTGCATGCTCCTGTCCTGAATTGGAGTTCCGGAGAGGTTCTCCAATGGGGCCCAAAATGCCCCCACTGCTGCCTGTTACAGATCCATCCCGTCCAGCCTTCTCTGCCTCAGTCATTAGCGGGATTGCCTACTCATTTTTCTCAATTTGCAAATGTCTTTAGCAAAAAGGAGTCTGAAATGCTTACTCCACACCGGTCTTACGACTGTCCGATTGAACTGGTTCCAAATGCTTCTCCTCCCCGTGGACAGGTATATCCTCTCTCCTTGCCAGAGACTCAATCCATATCAGCCTATATCAAGGAGAATCTGGAGAGGGGTATCATACGAAAGTCCTCCTCGTTAAGAAGGAAGACGGATCTCTTCGACCCTGCATTGACTACTGTGGTCTCAACCAGATCACGATCAAGAACAAATACCCGTTGCCTCTGATATCAAAACTGTTTGACCGAATACGAGGAGCTAGGATTTTTTCGAAACTAGACTTGCGTGGGGCAGTTTGATCCGAATCCGTCAAGGTGACGAGTGGAAGACGGCATTCAACACTCGAGACGGGCACTACGAATACCTGGTGATGCCCTTCGGTCTATGTAACGCCCCCGTGGTCTTCCAGGAATTCGTCAATGATATCTTCCGAGATCTTTTCTATGTCTGTGTTGTGGTCTATCTCGATGATATTTTGATTTTCTCTCCAGATCCGACGACTCATCGGAGGCATGTTCATCAAGTTCTACTGCGATTAAGGGAGAATTGTCTGTATGCCAAGCTGGAGAAGTGCGTCTTTGAAAAAAATTCTCGGCCGTTCCTGGGCTACATCATCTCGGATCAAGATCTCAAGATGGATCCTGAGAAGGTAAAGTCCGTCCTGGAATGGCCACGTCCTCAGGGCCTGCGGTCCATAAGTTTTTTGGGATTCGCCAACTTCTACCGGCAGTTTATCCCAAACTTCTCATCCCTGACGGCTCTCATCTCTACCCTTGCCAAGAAGGGTGTGAACGCCAAGGTGTGGACTCTAGAGACAGAATCTGCATTTATTAGCCTCAAGAGTGCTTTTACCTCAATCCTTCATCATCCTGACGTCTCTCGACAGTTCTCGTTGGAGGTGGACGCTTCCAATGTTGGTGCAGGTGCACTTCTGTTCCAGAGAGTCTCCAAAGGAAAGGCAGTGGTGTGTGGCTATTATTCAAGACTTTTTTCCTCTGCTGAGCGAAATTACTCTATTGGGAATCGGGAGTTATTGGCCATCAAATTGGCTCTGGAGGAGTGGAGACATCTGCTAGAGGTGAGAGCAGCTCATCCCATCCTGATAAACACAGACCACAAGAACCTCACTCATCTCCAGATCGCTCAATGGCTAAACCCCCATCAAGCCAGATGGTTTCCTGGCCCTGCTGCAGCTTCTGAACTATTTGACCCTGCTTCATACTGACCCTGGCTTGTTGACTACTCTCCTGCTCTGCGTTTGGTACCTCGTACACTCCTGGTTTGACTCGGCTCGTTCACCACTCTTGTTGCTCACTGTGTTGCCGTGGGCAACTGCCCCATTTCCCTTAGCTTTGTGTACCCTTGTCTGTTTGTCTGTCGTGCACTTACTGAGCGTAGCGACCGTCGCCCAGTTGTACCCCGTCGCCTAGGGCGGGTCGTTGCAAGTAGGCAGGGACTGAGTGGCGGGTAGATTAGGGCTCACTTGTCTGTTTCCCTACCCCCATCATTACATAATCACAAGCCCATTTACGTAGTCTACCCTGGTCCCTCACACTACTATGGACCCCCTTGAGACCCTGGCTCAGCAAATGCAGGGTCTCTACCTACAGGTCCAGGCCCTGGCTCAGAGGGTCAACCAGCCTGATGCTACCATGGTAGTGCCCCTCACCTCACCTCTTGAACCCCACCTTAAGTTGCCTGACCGGTTCTCAGAGGACCGGAAGACTTTTCTCTCCTTTCGGGAGAGTTGTAGGCTCTATTTTCGCTTAAAGCCTCACTCCTCAGGTTCAGAGAGCCAGCGGGTGGGTATAATTATGCCCCGGCTCCAGGAAGGGCCCCAAGAATGGGCCTTCTCCTTGGCTCCTGACGCCCCTGAACTTTCCTCCGTTGATCTTTTCTTTTCTGCTCTCGGACTCATTTATGATGAGACTGACAGGACTGCCTTTGCCGAGAGTCAGCTGGTGACCTTACGTCAGGGTAAGAGACCTGTTGAGGAGTATTGTTCTGACTTTAGGAAGTGGTGCGTAGCTTCTCGTTGGAATGACCCTGCCTTAAGGTGCCAGTTTAGGTTGGGTCTGTCGAAAGCCCTGAAAGACCTGCTAGTTAGCTATCCCTCTTCTGACTCCCTAGACCAGGTTATGGCTTTAGCGGTACGACTTGACCGACGTCTCAGGGAACGACAACTTGAAAGTATTTGTGTTTTCCCCTCTGACTCCTCCATGATGCCTCCCGAGGTCCCGTTGCTTCGCTCTTCCACGGAAGACTCGGAGGTACCTATGCAACTCGGGGCCTCCGTGTCCCCCCGACAACGTAGAGAGTTCCGCAGGAAGAATGGTCTCTGCTTCTATTGTGGGGATGACAAGCATCAAGTGAACACTTGTCCTAGGCATAAGAATAAGCAGCCGGAAAACTTCTGCGCCTAAGTGATCACCGGGGAGGTCACTTGGGCGCAAAGGTATTTCCAGTATATATGAAACGTAATAAAATCTTGCTTCCCTTTCAGGTCTCTTTTGGTGGTAGGTCTGCTACCGGCAGTGCCTTCGTGGATTCAGGGTCTTCTGCTAATATCATGTCTGTGGAATTTGCTATGTCTCTAGCTATGCCTTTGATTGATTTGCCTAAACCTGTCCCGGTAGTGGGTATCGACTCCACTCCTCTTGCTAATGGTTATTTTACACAGCATACCCCTGTTTTTGAACTCCTTGTTGGCTCCATGCATTTGGAGCAGTGCTCTGTACTGTTGATGCAGGGATTATCGTCCGATTTGGTTTTAGGCCTTCCCTGGTTGCAGTTGCATAATCCCACGTTTGACTAGAATACTGGGGAGTTTACCAAATGGGGTAATGAATGCTTGACGTCATGTTTTTCTGTTAATTCTATTTCTCCCCCTGAGGAGGTGAACACGCTACCTGAGTTTGTTCAGGACTTCGCTGATGTTTTCTCTAAGGAGGCCTCCGAAGTGTTACCTCCTCATAGAGAATACGATTGCGCTATCAATTTGGTACCAGGAGCTATGCTCCCTAAGGGTAGGATATTTAATCTCTCTTGTCCCGAACGTGAAGCCATGAGAGAGTATATCCAGGAATGCCTGGCCAAGGGTTACATTCGCCCCTCTACTTCTCTGGTAGGTGCTGGCTTCTTCTTCGTAGGGAAGAAGGATGGTGGTCTTAGGCCATGCATTGACTACCGTAACTTGAATAAGGTCACTGTAAGGAACCAGTATTCCCTTCCTTTGATTCCTGATCTCTTTAATCAGGTTCAGGGGGCCCAATGGTTCTCTAAGTTTGATCTACGGGGGGCGTATAACCTTATCCGCATCAAAGAGGGGGATGAGTGGAAGACTGCGTTTAACACGCCCGAAGGTCATTTCGAATACCTCGTCATGCCCTATGGGTTGTGTAATGCTCCCGCGGTCTTCCAGAATTTCATAAATGAGATTTTAAGAGATTACCTGGGGGTATTTCTTGTAGTGTACCTTGATGACATATTTGTGTTTTCCAAGGACTGGTCCTCCCACAATGAGCATGTCAGGAAGGTGCTCCAGGTCCTTCCGGAAAACAAACTGTTTGCGAAGACCGAAAAATGTGTGTTTGGGGTGCAGGAGATACCATTTTTGGGTCAAATCCTCACTCCTCATGAATTCCGCATGGACCCCGCCAAGGTCCAGGCTGTGGCGGAATGGGTCCAACCTGCCTCCCTGAAGGCGTTACAGTGTTTCTTGGGGTTCGCTAATTATTACAGGAGATTTATTGCTAACTTCTCGGTCATCGCTAAGCCTCTTACGGACCTCACTCGGAAAGGTGCTGATCTCCTCCGCTGGCCTCCTGAGGCTGTCCAGGCTTTTGAGGTCCTTAAGAAGTGCTTTATCTCGGCCCGGTGCTGGTTCAGCCCAACCAAATGGAGCCATTTATTGTGGAGGTTGACGCATCCAAGGTGGGAGTGGGGGCTGTCTTGTCCCAGGGTACCAGGTCCCTCACCCATCTCCGTCCCTGTGCCTACTTCTCCAGGAAGTTTTCGCCCACTGAGAGTAACTAGGATATTGGCAACCGCGAACTCTTAGCCATTAAATGGGCATTTGAAGAGTGGCGCCACTTCCTGGAGGGGGTTAGGCACCAGGTAACGGTCCTTACCGACCACAAGAATCTGGTTTTCCTAGAATCTGCCCGGAGGCTAAACCCGAGACAAGCTCGATGGGCGTTATTTTTTACCAGATTCAACTTTTTGGTTACCTATAGGGCTGGGTCTAAAAATATTAAGGCTGATGCACTGTCGCGTAGCTTCATGGCCAGCCCTCCTTCGGAGGAAGATCCTGCTTGTATTTTTCCTCCAGGTATAATCATTTCCTCTATTGATGCTGATTTAGTCTCTGAAATTGCGGCTGATCAAGTTTCAGCTCCCGGGAACCTTCCTGCGAACAAGCTGTTTGTTCCCCTGCAATTCCGGCTAAGGGTACTTAGGGAAAATCATGACTCCGCACTCTCTGGTCATCCAGGCATCCTGGGTACCAAGAACCCCATTGCCAGAAACTATTGGTGGCCTGGGTTGCCTAAAGACATTAAGGCCTACGTCGCCGCTTGTGAGGTTTGTGCTAGGTCCAAGACTTCCAGGTCCCGACCAGCTTACTACGTTCTTTGCCCATTCCCCAGAGGCCTTGGACCCATATCTCCATGGATTTTATCACCGATTTGCCTCCATCTCAAGGCAAGTCGGTAGTGTGGGTTGTAGTAGACCGCTTCAATAAGATGTGCCACTTTGTGCCCTCAAGAAACTACCCAATGCTAAGACGTTAGCTACCTTGTTTGTCAAACACATCCTGCGTCTCCATGGGGTCCCTGCCAATATTGTTTCGGACAGAGGGGTACAATTTGTTTCATTGTTTTGGAGAGCCTTCTGTAAAAAGTTGGAGATTGATCTGTCCTTCTCCTCTGCCTTCCATCCTGAAACTAATGGCCAAACTGAGAGGACTAATCAGTCTCTAGAACAATATTTAAGGTGTTTTATCTCTGACAGTCAATATGATTGGGTCTCATTCATTCCCCTCGCCGAATTTTCCCTTAATAACCGGGTCAGTAACTCGTCAGGGGTCTCCCCCTTTTTCTGTAATTTTGGGTTTAATCCACGGTTCTCCTCCATTTCACCTGGTAGTTCCAACAATCCCGAGGTAGAGGTCGTTCATCGGGAACTGTGCACAGTCTGGGCCCAGGTTCAGAAGAACCTAGAGGCGTCCCAGAGCATACAAAAAACTCAAGCAGATAGAAGACGTTCTGCTAACCCTTTGTTTATGGTCGGGGATCTGGTGTGGCTATCGTCTAAGAACTTGCGACTTAAGGTCCCGTCCAAGAAGTTTGCTCCCCGGTTTATAGGGCCGTACAAGGTCATTGAAGTCTTCAATCCTGTCTCCTTCCGACTGGAGTTGCCCCCATCTTTTCGAGTACACGATGTGTTTCATGCCTCCCTCCTTAAACGCTGCTCCCCGTCCTTGGCTCCCTCGAGGAAACCTCCTGTCCCCGTTCTCACCCCTGAGGGGGTGGAATTCGAGGTGGCCAAGATTGTGTACAGCAAGATGGTCCAACGCTCCCTCCAGTACCTGGTTCATTGGAGAGGATACGGGCCTGAGGAGAGGACTTGGGTACCCGCCCGGGATGTTCACGCTGGGGTATTGGTCAGGAGGTTCCACCTTCGTTTCCCCAATAAACCAGGTCCACCTAGAAAGGGTCCGGTGGCCCCTCATAAAAGGGGGGGGGTACTGTAAAGGATCTGCCAGGCACAGCTTCTGTGTCATTGCCCATAGGTAATCAGTCTGCACCTGCTTCTATGTCTGTGAGACTGACTCCATCTTCCACCACTCAGGATGGTAGGCTTAGGAGTGGTAGAGCCTATCACAGCCTGGCCAGAAGGAGCTAGCTCTGTCTGTTTATACCTGCCTTTCCTGTTCCTCCTTGCTTGTGATTCTTCTCATTTGGTTTCCTGGCCCTGCTGCAGCTTCTGAACTATTTGACCCTGCTTCATACTGACCCTGGCTTGTTGACTACTCTCCTGCTCTGCGTTTGGTACCTCGTACACTCCTCGTTTGACTCGGCTTGTTCACTACTCTCCTGCTCTGCGTTTGGTACCTCGTACACTCCTGGTTTGACTAGGCTCGTTCATCACTCTTGTTGCTCACGGTGTTGCCGTGGGCAACTGCCCCATTTCCCTTAGCTTTGTGTACCCTTGTCTGTTTGTCTGTCGTGCACTTACTGAGCGTAGGGACCGTCGCCCAGTTGTACCCCGTCGCCTAGGGCGGGTCGTTGCAAGTAGGCAGGGACTGAGTGGTGGGTAGATTAGGGCTCACTTGTCTGTTTCCCTACCCCCATCATTACACCAAGCCTGCCGGTCTGCTCCAACCTCTACCTGTGGCCAACGCCCCTGGCAGCATATTGCAATGGACTTTGTCATTGACCTTCCTCCCTCAGTGGGATGCAATACGGTCTGGGTGGTGGTGGATCAGTTCTCCAAGATGGCTGACTGGCCTACCTTCTGCTCCTCGACTGGTTAGTCTCCTCATTCAGCACATCTTCCACTTGCATGGCTTGCCATTTCACATCGTGTACGATTGGGGGTTTCAGTTCACCTCGAAATTTGGGAGAGCCCTCTGTAAACTCCTGGATGTGAAATTGGACTTTTCCTCGGCCTACTATCCCCAGTCCAATGGTCAAGTTGAGAATATTAACCAGATCATGGAGAATTATCTCCACCACTTCATCTCCATGCAGCATGATGACTGGGTACAGCTTATTCCATGGGCCGAGTTCTCAAACGACAATCACACAAGTGAGTCCACCACTTCTACACCATTCTACATTGTGTACGGTTATCTTAGAATCCCTCTTCCTGTGTCGGCTACATCCCAGGTTCCCGCTGCTGACTCTGCATTTGGGGACTTTCTGCAAATCTGGCAACAGACCCGGTCCTCCAGTCTGCTAGCAGTTGATCACATGAAGCACAAAGCGGATATTAAAAGGAGAGAGCCGCCTCAGTATCTTCCAGGTACCAAAGTCTGGCTGTCTTCATGGAATATCTGTCTGAAGGTGCCTTCATACAAGTTTGCTCCCAGGTTCCTCGGACCCTTTGAGATACCTCAACCAATAAACTCTGTCTCCTATAAGCTTCGGCTGCCTCCTACCCTCAGAATCCCCAACTCCTTTCATGTGACCCTCCTGAAACCGGTGGTTCTGAACCGCTACGGTAAGACTCCTAGTCCCGCAGTTGCTCCCAGCGGTTCATCTGAGGTGAAGGAGATCCTGGACTGCAAGAGGAAGGACTTTCTATTTGGTGGACTGGAGAGGGTTTGGTCCTGAGGAGAGGTCCTGGGAGCCAGAAGAGAACCTTAATGCAGGGGCGTAGCTAGGGGGGGCAGGCGGGGCATGTGCCCCGGGCACAACTAAGAGGGAAGGTGGGTGTGGCACCAGGAGCGCACCATCCATGACGGCGGCCTGCTGCCTCTCTGCATCGTTGAAAGGCGCTGATTGACAGGGCAAGTCATAGTGCCCTGCCAATCAGTGCCTTTCATAGATGTAAGCGGCGCAATGACGGCACCATGCCGCTTGTGTCTATGAAAGGCGCTGAGTGGCAGGGCAGAATGACGAGCCCTGTAAGTCAGCGCCTTTCAACAACGCAAGCAGCGCAAGGATGTCAGAAGAGTGCTGGTCTGCATTGACACCGGATGGCGCGGGAACGGGATTAAGGTGGGTATGTAAAGTTTTTTTTTTTTATCCAAATAAAAATGTAAGTGACACAGGGGGGGCTCTATCTACAGAGGGCAGGCTCTATCTACAGGGGGGGCTATATACAGAGGTTGGCTCTATCTACAGGGGGGCTATATACAGAGGTAGGCTCTATCTACAGGCGGGACTATATACAGGGGTGGGCTATATGTGGAGCACTATATACAGGGGTGGGCTATATGTGCAGCACTATTTATAGGGTGAGATATATGTAGGGCACTATCTACAGGGGTGGGCTATATGTTGGACACTATATACTGGGGTGGGCTATATCTACAGCTATATATGGAGCACTATAGGGGAGCTATATGTGAGGCACTATTTATGGGGCAGATATATGTAGGGCACTATCTACAGGGGTGGGCTATATGTGGAGCACTATCTACAGGGGGCTATATGTGGGGCACTATCTACTTGGGGGGCTACATGTCTACATGGGGGGCGCTATCTACAGGGTTGGCTATATGTGGGCAATATCTACAGGGGTAGCTTTATGTGAGACACTATCTACAAGGGCTGTATGTGGGGTACTATCTACAGGGGCCCTATGGGGGCCACTATCTACAGGGGGCATGGTGTGTGTGTGTGTGTGTGTGTGTGTGTGTGGGACACAGTGTATGGTGCTATTATAATTAGAGGTGAAGTGTATGGTGCTATTATAATCAGGGACAATGTATGGTGCTATTATAATTAGAGGTACAGTGTATGGTGCTATTATATTTAAGTGTCTGGTACCATGATAACTTTATATTTGTTTACAGGTGCAGAAATGTTTGAGCAGTGAGAAGCTTAAGACATCTGAGTTGCAAACTGCAGAAATGGGCTGTGGTCGGAAGAAGGTATAATAGAGGTCTTGACCGGCTGGAGAAACAAAGAGAAAAAGAACAACTAGAATCTGAAATTGTCACCGGTGAGTCACTTAATATAACTAATTTTTATTCTGCCTCTAATCAGTACTGTAGTCACTGTATGATTTGCAGCGAGATAATGGGTGGTATGATTTTTTTTTGTGAAACAGCAATGTTTGGGCCATGTTGGGAGCTGTATACAATTTAGTGCAAACCTATACTGCAGGGGTTGCACTAAATTGAGCTGTATTCGTGCTGATTTGTATTTATGTACTGAGCTTGGTTCTGGTGTTGTATATATGTACTGAGCTTTGTTCTGGCACTGTATATATGTACTGAGCTTGGTTCTTGCACAGTATATGTGTACTGAGCTTGGTTCTGGTGCTGTATATATGTAGTGAGCTTTTTTCTGGTGCTGTATATATGTACTGAGCTTGGTTCGGGTGTTGTATATACGTACTGAGCTTTCTTCTGGTGCTGTATATATGTAATTAACTTGGTTCTGGTTTTGTATATATCTAATGAGCTTTGTTCTGGTGCTTTATATAAAACTATATTGCTTGTAAAATGTACATATGGCTTTATGCTCGATTTACATAATACATTTATACATAATACACAATATCTCATTGATTGTTAGGGAAAACAAATATGGCGAGGGGGAAGGAGATGTTGGGAAGAGGTTTGGGTGGGCGCCTAACTGAATCTTTGCTCCGGGTGCTGGTGTCCCATAGGGTGCGTGCGCGCGTTCGTGCCCGGTAATAAAGGGCCAGTGCGTGCACATTAAATTATTACAAATCAACCCCAATCTCCCAGGACTATTAAAGGGGCACTCCCCTTTCACTCCCTGCCTGAGCGTTGTTAGTAATTCCCATGTTAGTTTTTGCAAATGGTCCATCTGTGTTATCCTGTTCCTAAGTGATCCCGTGCCCTTCTACCTGTTCCTGTATCCTGTGCTTTGTTTGTTCCTGAGTCCTGTCTAGTGTTGGAGTCATGTCCTGCTGCACCTACTGTCGTCCACCACATCTGGCGGAACCTGCTGCACCTGCTGTCGTCCACCACGTCTGTCGCAACCTGCTGCTCCTAGTGTCATCCGCCACGTCTGGCGCAATCTGCAACATCCTATCCCATTCGTGCTAAGGCCTCTGCCACTGTCTGGACTTTTCAGGTTCACTTGTGCTGGACTCTATGTTGATTGGGTGCTCTGTTGTTTGGCCCGCTGCCTCCCCACTACGGTGGTGCGGCCTAGTGGGTCCACATACCCACAAATCGTGACAGTACGCTCAGACCATGGACCCTGCTGGTCAACCTGAGGCCTTGACGACACAAGCCATCCTGGCCGAGATGGAGGATCTCCAGTCATGGCAAGATCAACTCCTCCTGTTGGTGAACGCCATTGCCCATCGGCTGGTTGCTCCAACCACAGTCGTCACCGCACCCATTCCTGCTGCTCCTCCTTCTACACGTCCTGTCTGTACCAGTGCCAATCCCCTGTGATTCTTGTTGCTACCTTCACACTATGATGGAGACCCGAGGACTGGCAGGGGATTTTTAAATCCGTGCCAGATCCACTTCAGACTACATGCCAGGGCCTTTTCTTCTGATGACATCAGGATTGCCTTCATCATCTCTCTCCCTTCTGTCAAAGCCCTGGCATGGGCAAATCCTCTGTGGGAACATCAGGGGCCAGAGACTCGTGACTTGCAGTATTTCTTACGGACTTTCCGCTTGATTTTTAAGGAACCTGGGAGAGTTTCTTCGGCTGCTGCATCCCTGCTGACCCTACACCAGGGAGACCTATCCATGGGCGAGTATGCCATTCAGTTCCATACCCTGGTTGCTTATTTAACCTGCAACAACGAGACTTTGGTGTCCACATTCTGGCAGGAACTGTCTTCGGGGATTAAGGATGAGCTGGTCGCTCGCGATCTGCCATTTACCCTGGACGATCTCATCCTACTTGCCACCCGGGTTGACATGAGGATCCGGGAGCGTTCCAAAGAGGTCCTCCGGGAGGGAGAACTTCCTAGGCTGGATTCTACTTTCCTGCAATCTTTACCATCCTCCTCAGTCGTCCCACCAGAGGATCCTATGCAGATGAACCGTGTCAAATTGTCTACCCAGGAGAGACAACGCCGACCCACTTCTGGACTTTGTCTGTATTGCGCCCTCAGAGGCCATATTGTGCGTCTGTGTCCCCAGAGGCCAGAGAGACCACAGTGCCTAGAATTGGTTGGAGAGAAAAGCCTAGGTGGAACGGTACCAAATACAGCATTCTGTTGCAAGTTGACTATTCCTGTGACCCTAGTATCTGGCGAGAGGATGCATCGGGTTTCTGCCTAGGTCCGCGGCAATATTCATCCAAAAAGAGCTAGTGGATCATCTCCAGTTGCCCACAGTTCCCCTGGAGACATCTTTGGCTGTTGCCTCAGTGAATGGACTGCATCTGCCTGACCCAATCATTTCTAAATCCAAGCCGTTGAGGCTCCAGGTTGGAGTCCTTCATTCTGAACTAATTTCTGCCCTTGTTTTGCCCAAAGCCATCAATCCTGTTCTTCTGGGCCTACCTTGGCTTCGACTGCATGCCCCAGTCCTGGACTGGAGTTCTGGAGAGGTTCTCCAATGGGGCTCCAAGTGCCTCGGTAGTTGTCTGTTGCAGATTCATCCTATCCAGGCTCCTCTGACTCAGTTATTGGTGGGACTGCCCCCCCCCCCATTTTGTTCAGTTTGCAGATGTCTTCAATAAAAGGGAGGTTGACACGCTGCCTCCACATCGGACTTATGACTGCCCCATTGAACTGGTTCCTAATGCCTCTCTTCCCCATGGGTGGGTATATCCTCTCTGCTTGCTAGAGTCTCTATCCATGTCAGGCCTATTTCAAGGAGAATTTGGAGAGGGGTTTCATACGAAAGTCTTCCTCCCCGGCCGGTCCTGGGTTCTTCTTCGTTAAAAAGAAAGACAGATCCCTTCAACCCTGCATTGACTACCGTGGTCTCAACCAGATCACGGTCAAGAACAAATACCCGTTGCCACTTATATCTGAACTGTTTGACCATATACGATGAGCCAGAATTTTTTCTAAACTAGACATGCGTGGGGCTTATAATTTGATCCGAATCCGTCAAGGGGATGAGTGGAAGATGGCGTTCAACACTCGAGACAGGCACTATGAATACCTGGTGATGCCATTCGGAAAGTGTAACGCTCCTGCGGTCTTCCAGGAATTCGTTAATGATATTTTCCAAGATCTCCTCTATATCTGTGTTGTAGTTTATCTCGATGATATTTTGATTTTCTCCCCAGATCCGACGACTCATCGGAGGCATGTCCGTCAAGTTCTACTACAATTAAGGGAGAATCATTTATATGCCAAGCTGGAGAAGTGCATCTTTGAGAAGAGTTCTCTGCCCTTCCTGGGATACATCATTTCAGATAAAGGTCTCAAGATGGATCCTGAGAAAGTGAGGGCTGTCCTGGAGTGGCCACGTCCTCAAGGCCTGAGGTCCATACAGCGTTTCCTGGGATTCTCCAATTTCTACCAGCAGTTTATCCCATACTTCTCATCACTGACAGCTCCCATCTCTACCCTTACCAAGAAGGGTGTGAACGCCAAGGTGTGGAATCCAGAGGCAGAGTCCGCATTTATTAGTCCCAAAAAAGCCTTCACTTCAGCCTCGATCCTTCATCATCCTGACATGTTTCGGCTGTTTTCATTGGAGGTGGACGCTTCTTCTGTTGGTGCAGGTGCACTTCTGTTCCAGAGGAGCTCTAAAGGAAAGGCTGTAGTATGTGGCTACTACTCGAGACTTTTTTCTTCTGCAGAGTGCAATTACTCTATTGGGGATCGGGAGCTACTGGCCAACAAATTGGCTCTGGAGGAGTGGAGACATCTGCTAGAGGGCGCAGCTCACCCCATCCTGATCTTCACAGACCACAAGAACCTCACCTACCTTCAGTCCGCTCAACGACTAAATCCCCGTCAAGCCAGGTGGTCGCTGTTCTTCACGCGTTTCCAATTTGTGCTCCACTACCGTCCCCATGACAAGAATGTGAGGGCCGATGCCCTGTCCAGGTCATTTGAGACGGATGACTTGGTGGAGTCCCTTCAAAGTATCATAGATCCGTCCTGCATTGTCACTGCCAATCCTTTGCAGGTTAGAGACATCCCTCCGGGGAGGACTTTGTTTGGTTGGCAGACAATAGAAGAATTCTCCGCTGGGGACCCAGTTCTAAACTGGCTGGGCATGCTGGTGTTCATAAAACCCGAGACCTGATTGCTCATCACTTCTGGAGGCCCATGCTACCCAAAGACGTTGTGGACATTTTCACTTCTTGCACGGTGTGTGCTTCTAACAAGGTTACTCACTCCAAGCCTGCCGGCCTGCTTCAACCTCTGCTTGTACCCAATGCCCCCTGGCAGCAAATTGCGATGGACTTTGTCACAGACCTCCCTCCCTCAGCAGGATGCAACACTGTCTGGGTGGTGGTGGACCGGTTCTCGAAGATGGCACATTTTATCCCGCTGACCGGCCTACCTTCTGCTCCTCGACTGGCGAGTCTCTTCATTCAGCACATCTTCCACTTGCATGGCTTGCCCCTTCACATTGTGTCCGATTGGGGGGTTCAGTGAGATTGGACTTTTCCTCAGCCTATCACCCCTAGTCCAATGAGCAAGTCGAGAGGATCAACCAGATCATGGAGAATTATCTCCGCCACTTCATCTCCTTACAGCATCATAACTGGGTACAGTTTCTTCCATGGGCCGAGTTCTCGTACAACAACCACACAAGCGAGTCCACCACTTCCACTCCGTTTTACATTGTGTACAGTCAACATCCTAGAGTCCCTCTTCCTGTGTCGACTACATCTCAGGTACCCGCTGCTGACTCTGCATTTGGGGACTTTCTGCAAATCTGGTAACAGACCCGGTCCTCTATTTTGCTGGCAGATGATCGCATGAAGCGAAAAGCGGATACAAAAAGAAGAGAGCCGCCTCAGTATCTTCCAGGTACCAAAGTCTTGATCTCCTCACGGAACATTCGTTTGAAGGTGCCTTCATACAAGTTTGCTCCCAGGTTCCTCAGTCCTTTTGAGATTCTACAACAGATAAACCCTGTCTCCAATAAACTGCGGCTGCCTCCTACTCTCAGAATCGCCAACTCCTTTCATGTGTCCCTCCTGAAACCAGTGGTCCTGAACCGCTAGATCAAAACTTCCAGTTCCACAGTTGCTCCCAGCGGTTCTTCTGATGTGTTCGAGGTGAGGGAGATCCTGGACTGCAAAAGGGTAGAAGGAAGGACTTTCTATTTGGTGGACTGTAGGGGGTTTGGTCCTGAGGAGAGGTCCTGGGAGCCGGAAGAGAAGCTCAATGCCCCTGCTCTCGTTAAGAAATTCCTTTCTCGCTCTGGCCCCAAGAAGAGGGGGCGTAAGAAGGGGGATACTGTAGTGTCCATGGCCGCAGGCCATCGGTTTTATTCTCCTCCCGACGCCCGCAGCCATGGATTTGTGAACACTGGTCCCCATCTCCTTCCTAGGAGATGCCAGCGCTCACTTCTGCTCCGGTTCGCTGTGTCCCATAGGGTGCGCGAAAAATACAATGGAGCGGACCTCAATAGTTGGTGGGCGTACAGTTAAATTCAAAAAAGGCTGCCTGCCGGCAGAAATAAGCCCTGTTTTCCAACCATTATTAAAGAGTAAAAATAAAATAGTCTTTATTCAATTTGCAACAAGGACAGACTACATGAAATGTAAAAGTTAATGTCCATTTCTGACAGCAATTAGCACAGTGCCAGACGTAAGAGCTCTGTCTAGAAAGGGTTAAGTACCACAACCACAGAGCGCTACATGCAGTTAGTTATTAGTTAGATTCAAAGGTGTCAATAGGACAATTATTAAAATAAAGGTAGAAGCCCCCCCGACATGTTTCGCTACGATGTAGCGTCCTCAGGGGTATCGGGGCCAATGACATTACCCGATACCCCTGAGGACGCTACATCGTAGCGAAACATGTCGGGGGGGGGGGCTTCTACCTTTATTTTAATAATTGTCCTATTGACACCTTTGAATCTAACTAATAACTAACTGCATGTAGTGCTCTGTGGTTGTGGTACTTAACCCTTTCTAGACAGAGCTCTTACGTCTGGCACTGTGCTAATTGCTGTCAGAAATGGACATTAACTTTTAAATTTCATGTAGTCTGTCCTTGTTGCAAATTGAATAAAGACTTTTTTATTTTTACTCTTTAATAATGGTTGGAAAACAGGGCTTATTTCTGCCGGCAGGCAGCCTTTTTTGAACCATAGGGTGTGCGCGCACGCTCGTACTCGCTCTTAAAGGGCCAGCGCGCGCACATGAAGACAATCATCATCACCAGCTCACATGATTTCCTAGACTATAAGAAGGCCCCTGCTATTCTGATCCTTGCCTGAGCGTTGTTAGTGTATCCCACTGTTACCTGTTCCTGTGTCCCGTGCTGTATTCTTGTTCCTGTGACTACTTGTGTTGGAGTCGTGTCTACTGCACCTGCTGTCGTTTGCCACGTTCTGTGTCATCCACCTCATCCTGTGTCATCTGCCACGTCCAGCATCATCTTACACGTATGGTGTGATTCGCCACGTCTGGCGTTACCTGCTGCACCCACCTCCATCCGTGCCAGAGCTGCGGCCACTGTCTGGACTACCCAGGTACCCTAGTGCGGAACTTTGTATTACTGGGGTGCTCTGTTGTTTGGCCAGCTACCTCCCTGCTACGGTGGTGCGGCCTAGTGGGCCACATACCCACAAACCGTGACACAGGTTTTCAATGCTCCTAATGGTATGTTCACATGTACAAAAAGAAGTGGCTGAAAATTCCGAGGCTGTTTTCAAGGCAAAACAGCCTCTGATTTCAAGGAATTTTTAAAGTAAAAAATTATAGAGGCTTTGTCTCCACATTATAAGTGGCTTATCTTCTACATAATGTGATTGGCGCTGTAATGTAGATTACAGCAGTGTTTTTTATTTAGAAAAACCATAATTTTTGACTGAGTTATAACCTATTTTAGGTTTATGCTAATGACTTTCTTAATGCCCAACTGGGCGTGTTTTACTTTTTTACCAAGTGGGTGTTGTACAGAGAAGTGTATGACGCTGATCAATCAGCGTCATACACTTCTCTCCATTCATTTACACAGTACATAGTGATCTTACTATATCACTATGTGCAGCCACATATACACACATTAACGTTACTCAAGTGTCTTGATAGTGAATAGACATCACTACCAGCCAGGACGTGATGTCTTTTCAGAATCCTGATACTTCTCTAACTTTTGTGGTTGATTTACAGCACAGCAAGCGTAGTCTCGCGATTATGCTGTAGACTGTCATTTACAGCGAGATTACGCTTGCTGTGCTGTAAATCAACCACAAACGTTAGCGAAGTGTCAGGATTCTGAATAGACATCACGTCCTGGCTGGTAGTGATGTCTATTCACTGTCAGGACACTTCAGTAATGTTAGTGTGTGAGTATGTGGCTGCACATAGTGATCTAGTAAGATCACTATGTGCTGTGTAAATGAATGGAGAGAAGTGTATGACGCTGATTGGTCAGCGTCATACACTTCTCTCCACAATGCCCACTTGGTCAAAAAGTAAAACACGCCCAGTTGGGCATTAAGAAAGTCATTAGCATAAAGCTAAAACAGGTTGTAACTGTCAAAAATGATAATTTTTCTAAATAAAAAACACTGCTGTAATCAACATTACAGCGCAAATCACATCATGTACAGGATAGGCCACTTATAATGTGGTGACAGAACCTCTTTAAGGCTTTTTTTAAGCTTATTGTGAGGCTTTTTTTGAACCGTTTTTTTGTAGTATCAATGGCGTTGTTTTTATTTAGCGGCATAAAAATATGCCTCATGAACAGAACTGTTTATTTTCCATTTAAATCAATGGGAAACTGTTTGCAGGCTTAATTCAAGTGTATTTTGGAGCATCAAATGAGGCTTTTAGGCCCTGTTTACACAGAAAAATCTGCCTCAAAATTACTTCAGGAATTTTGAGGCAGAGTTTGACCTGCCTGCAAATTCTTACCGTGATTTTCGCTGCGCTTCTCGCCCACGGCCATTGAGCACCACAGCCAAAAAACCTGCAGCTTCATAAGGAATTAAAGGAGAAAAAGCACCGCAACTTTTGTAAAGAAATTTCTCCGAGTACGGCAAAACCCCATATGTGGTCATAAAGTCATGTTTGGACACACACAGAGCTTAGAAGGGATGGAGCGCTATTAGGCTTTCCGAGGTCAAGTTTTGCTGGAATGGTGTTCGGGTGCCAAGTCGCATTTGCAAAGGCCTTGAGGTACCAAAACAGGGAAAACCCCCCAAATGTGACTCCATTTAGGACACAACACTCCACAAGGAATTCCTCTAGGGGTATAGTGAGCATTTTGACACCAAAGGTTTTTTGCTAAAATCATTTGAATTAGGCCATGAAAATTAAAATGTACATTTGTTTTCAATAAAACATGGAATATTTTTCAGTTCCACAAAGGATTAAAGAAAAAAAACACACCCCAACCTTTGTAAAGCAATTTTTCCCGAGTGTGGCAATACCCCATACGTGGTCACAAACTGCTGTTTGGACACATGGCAGAACTCAGAAGGGAAAGAGCGCCATTTGTCTTTTGGAGCTCAAATTCTGCTGGATAGGTTTTTGGGTGCCATGTCACATTTGCAAAGCCCTTTATGGACCAAAACAGTGGAAACCCCCCAAACGTGACTGTATTTGGTAAACTATGCCCCTCAAAGAATTTATCTAGGTATATAGTGATCATTTGGACCCCACAGGTCTTTTGCAGAATTTATTGGAATTAGGTAGTGAAATATTTTTACATTATTTTTACAAATAAAAAGAAGCAAAGGAGCTAAAGCCCCCCAACATTTGTAAAGCAATCTGTCACGACTATGGCAATACCCCATATGATGTCATAAACTGCTGTTTCCACACACAGTGAAGTGAAGAATGGCAGGAGCAATATTTGGCATGCAGATTTTGCTGAATTGGTTTTTGGGTGCCATGTCGCATTTGCAGAGCCCCTGAGGTACCAGTAGAGTAGAAACCCCTGAGTAGTGACTTCATTTTGGAAACTACACCCCTCAGGGCATTCATCTAGGGGAGTAGTGAGCATTTTGACCCCACAGGAGTTTTATAGATTTTATTAGAATTAGGCACTGAAAATGAAATTTACATTTTTTTTCAAAAATATGTCGATTTTGCTTCCAATTTTTCATTTTCACAAGGGGTAATAGGGAAAAAAACCAAAACTTATTACTCAACATCTCCCTAGTATGGCAATACCCCATATGTAGTTCTAAAATGCTGTTTGGGCACATGGCAGGCCTCAGAAAAGAAAGAGTGCCATTTGGCTGTTGGAAAATGTGAAAGGAAAAAAGGAAGAGAAAAGGACAAACGGTGTTCCTCTAAGGTAATACTGTTTTGAAGGTATATAGATAACAGTGCAAGAAGGACTCAGGAGAAGGAATCAAATAGATAGGAGAAAAAGTGCAGCATTCGAGACACGGCGCCTGGCAGGTAATTATTTCAAAAGAAGTATATTTTTCTTAGGTATACTGTCAAACACTACGCATTTCAGGAGAGGACAGGTCCCTTTCTCAGGCTTATACAATGGTACAGAGAATGGTACATCCTTATATTCATACAAAAAGACCGGGAAAAAATATTGTGTTTTTCCTGGAAAGCAGTTACACTTCATTTTGAAAAAGAGGACTACGCTATTGATTCGGTCGGAAAACCGGAAACCAGCCGGAATGATGACGAACGGAAAGCATTAGTGATGTTTCCGTCACCATTGAGATCAATGGTGACTGAAACGGAAACTGTGCTGTCAGTTTCACTTTCCGTTGCGGGGTTCACCCGACGGAACCCTCCGACGGAACCCCGGGAACGGAAATGAACGGCGATGTGAACAGGCCCTAAGAGGTTTATCAATTAACTGACGTCAATTATCAGTGTAGAAACATCAACAATGTGTAGCAGTAGCCTTCCGCGGCGTGTATTCTTGCGAGGTAGTCATTTACCACTCCAATAAGTGTTCATCTCACTATTGTGCTGTTACTATGTGCATATTTTCATGTTCTTCCTATATGTATTCCTTAACAATGGTAATAAAAATCCAATAAAGGCAATCAAGTTATTACTCCTCTTTTTTAGTACCGCAAAAACTAAAAATGTGTGGAAGCAGTTCCACTTCGTTTAAAAAATAAAAGCACAATTAAGTATTAAAAAATTAACATATTTCATTTGATTCATCCTCATATTAACTAAATGTAGTGTTTCTAAAATGAAAAAAACTATTCATTTTCCATGGTTATGGTTTAAAATGAAGTTTGGTGTGTCGTTCATGCAAAAATCATCGCCTGTCAAAGAGATTCAAGTATTGATACACTACCGTTCAAAAGTTTAGGGTCACTTAGAAATTTCCTTATTTTTGAAAGAAAAGCACAGTTTTTTTCAATGAAGATAACATTAAATTAATCAGAAATACACTCTATACATTGTTAATGTGCTAAATGACTATTCTAGCTGCAAACGTCTGGTTTTTAATGCAATAGCTACATAGGTGTATAGAGGCCCATATCCAGCAACCATCACTCCAGTGTTCTAATGGTACATTGTGTTTGCTAACTGTGTTAGAAGGCTAATGGATGATTAGAAAACACTTGAAAACCCTTGTGCAATTATGTTAACAGTTTTGCTGTTTAGAGGAGCTATAAAACTGACCTTCCTTTGAGCTAGTTGAGAATCTGGAGCATTACATTTGTGGGTTCGATTAAACTCTCAAAATGGCTAGAAAAAGAGAGCTTTCATGTGAAACTCGACAGTCTATTCTTGTTCTTAGAAATAAAGGCTATTCCATGCGAGAAATTGCCAAGAAACGGAAGATTTCCTGTGTACTACTCCCTTCAGAGGACAGCACACACAGGCTCTAACCAGAGTAGAAAGAGAACAATTTCTCTTCGGAACAAGAGAGATTAAATATCCTACCCTTAGGGAGCTTAGCACCTGGTACCAAATCAATTGCGCAATCGTATTCTCTATGAGGTGGTAACACTTCGGAGGCCTTTTTTAGAAAAAACATCAGCGAAATCCTGAATAAACTCAGGTAGAGTGTTCACCTCCTCAGGGAGAGAAATAAAATTAACAGAAAAACAGGACGTCATGCATTCATTACCCCATTTAGTAAGATCCCCAGTATTCCAGTTAAATGTGGGATTATGCATCTGCAACCAGGGAAGGCATAAAACCAAATCGGACGATAATCCCTGCATCACCAGTACAGAGCTCTGCTCCAAATGAATGGAGCCAACAATGAGTTCAAAAACAGGGGTATGCGGTGTAAAATAACCATTAGCAAGTGGAGTGGAGTCGATACCCACTACCGGGACAGGTTTAGGCAAATCAATCAATGGCATAGCTAGAGACATAGCAAATTCCACAGACATAATATTAGCAGAAGACCCTGAATCCACAAAGGCACTGCCGGTGGCAGACCTACCCTCAAAGGAGACCTGAAAGGGAAGCAAGATCTTATTAGGTTTCATATTTACGGGAAATACCTGTGCGCCCAAGCGACCTCCCCGATGGTCACTTAGGCGCGGAAGTTTTCCGGCTGCTTATTCTTATGCCTAGGACAGTTTTTCACTTGATGCTTGTCATCCCCACAGTAGAAGCAGAGACCATTCTTCCTGCGGAGCTCTCTACGTTGTTGGGGAGACACGGAGACCCCGAGTTGCATTGGTTCATCCGAGTTTTCCGTGGAAGAACGAAGCAACGGAGCCTCGGGAGCCATCATGGGGGAGCCAGAGGAGAAGGCACAAAAACTTTCAAGTCGTCGTTCCTTGAGACGTCGGTCAAGACGTACCGCTAAAGCCATAACCTTATCTAGAGAGTAAGTAGATGGATAGCTAACTAATAGGTCTTTCAGGGCGTTCAACAGACCCAATCTAAACTGGCACCTCAAGGCAGGGTCATTCCACCGAGAAGCTACACACCACTTTCTAAAGTCAGAACAGTACTCCTGAACGGGTCTCTT
This sequence comes from Rhinoderma darwinii, assembly GCF_050947455.1. Taxonomy (NCBI): domain Eukaryota; kingdom Metazoa; phylum Chordata; class Amphibia; order Anura; family Rhinodermatidae; genus Rhinoderma; species Rhinoderma darwinii. Next base: position 73,819,217 of record NC_134692.1, read on the forward strand.
ACCCTGACGTAAGGTCACCAGCTGACTCTTGGCAAAGGCAGTCTTGTCAGTCTCGTCATAGATGAGCCCGAGAGCAGAAAAAAAAAGTAAACAGAGGAAAGTTCAGGGGCGTCAGGAGCCAAGGAGAAGGCCCATTCTTGAGGGCCGTCCTGGAGCCTGGACATAACTATACCCACTCGCTGGCTCTCAGAACCTGAGGAGTGGGGCCTTAGACGGAAATAGAGCCTACAACTCTCCCGAAAGGAGAAAAAAGTCTTCCGGTCCCCTGAGAACTGGTCAGGCAACTTGAGGTAGGGTTCAAGAGGTGAGGTGGAGGGTACGGAGGGTACTACCTGGTTAGCATCACGCTGGTCGCACCTCTGAGCCAGGGCTTGGACCTGTAGGGAGAAACCCTGCATTTGCTGAGCCAGGGTCTCAAGGGGGTCCATAGTAGTATAGGAACCAGGGTAGAAAAGGTATATGGGCCTGTGATTATGTAATGTCGGGGTAGGGAGACAGACAGGTGAGCCCTAATCTACCCGCCACTCAGTCCCTGCCTACTTGCACGGTCCGTCCTAGGCGACGGCGTACAACTGGGCGACGGTCCCTACGCTCAATATGTGCACGACAGACAAACAGACAAGGGTACACAGAAGCTAAGGGAAAAGGGGCAGTTGCCCAGGCAACACCGAGAGCAACAAGAGTAGTGAACGACACGAGTAAAACCAGGAGTGTACGAGGTACCAAACGCAGAGCAGGAGCGTAGTCAGTAAAGCCAGGGTCGATATGAAGCAGAGGTCAGTAGTAATAGCAGGAACAGCAGAGCCAGGAAACAAGAGAGAATCACAGGCAAAGACAAGAAGCAAATGAAGGTATACATAGACCGAGGGTGGGAGCTAGAACCATCTGGCCAGGCTGTGATAGGTTCTCCCACTCCTCAGCTTACCAGCCTGAGTGGTAGCAGCTCGAGTCACTCTATCAGACCTAGGAGCAGATGCAGACTGATTAACTACGGGCGTCGACACAGAAGCTGTGTCTGGCAGATCCTTTACAGTGAAGTATATGTAAGCTGGGCAGAGTACATTAGGGCATAATAATAAAAAATGGGGTAAATAAATAATAATCCATAGCTGTGTGGTCTGTGTCGCACTGATAAATGGTGCCCAATCTTATCCCCCTTTTGGAACACACTCTGCACCTTTTATGTCACCATATTCTGATATCCATAAATTTTTTTATTGTTTCGTCGACTAAGCTGTGTGAGGGTTTATATTTTGCGGAACAATCTGTAGTTTTTATTGGTATCATTATGGAGTACATGCGACTTTTTGTTTACTTTTTATTCAATTTTTTTGGAAGCATGGTGACCAAAATGCATAAATTCTGGTATTGATTTTTATATTTTTTTTTACAGTATTCTCTGTGCGCTATAAATGACATAGTAAATTTATTCTGCGGGTCAACACAATTAAGGCGATACCAAATGTATGCAGCGTTTGCACAAAACATTTATTTTTTGTCACCATATTCTAAGAGCCATAACTGTTTTATGTTTGCGTCTACAAAGCTGTGTAGCGAGTTCATACGTAGCGTAAAAACTACTAGAATCTAAGAAGACGTTACCTGTGAGTCACTGGATTTATAGAGAATCTGTCACCTCTTCTGACATGTTTATTATAGGAAATGCTTGTATTTCCCAAATAGTCTTTGTGCAGTCCAGGAGAGATGGGTGTTACCATTCCCCTTGTCAGGACGATGTGTCCGTGCACAGTGTTATATTGTCAGCGAAAGTTGGAGACTTTCAGTGTGTAGGGACACAGCCCTTTGACAAGGGGAATCGTAACACCCATTTGTTAATCCATTTGGTTAACCCATTTGGTATTGCTGAAGTCGGCAAAAGTTGCCAAATATGCGTTCAGTTGTGTTTACCCAGTGGCATGCACCAGATGTAAAGAAAAATCACCAAACTTCACATCATCACTTTTTTTTTCTTAATTTTTTTTTCCATTTTCCCTTCTATATTTCAATAAAAGTAAAATATATCAATTATTTTTTACACGATATGAAAGACCAATATGTTCTGAGAAAAACAAGACCAAATACAAGAGTAATAGAACAACAATTTGCTTTTAAAGAGGACCTGTTACCTCTCCTGACATGTCTATTTTAGTAAATACTTGTGTTCCCCGTGAAATAATTCTGGAGCATCTTTTCTCAGAGCTCTGCATTGTGCCATTCTTCTGTTATTCCTTCTAGAAGTTTATGAATAAATTGTCAACTGGGTGTTACCATTCCCCTTGTCAAACGGGTGTGACCCTACATAGTATTGGGCAGTCTCAGTCTGTGTAGGGACACACCCCCAATTGGTAACACCCAGTTGACAATTTATTCATAAATTTGTCGGAGGAATAACAAAGGAATGGTACGACGCAGAGTTCTAAGAAAAGATTCTCCAGAATTGTTATTTCATGGGGAATACAATTGTTTACTAAAACAGACATGTCAGGAGTGGTGACAGGTCCTCTTTAAATAGGCACATGGCTAAAACTTGAAAGTGGGCCTTGTCAGGAAGGGGGGTAAAGCTTCCGGTAAAGAAGTGGTTAATCTCACCACAAACAAAACAACAATGCAAACAAAAAAACAATACACTGTGTTCCAAATTATTATGCACATTGGATTTAAGTGTTATAAACATTTAATTATTAGTTTTTCAATTAAACTCATGGATGGTATTGTGTCTTAGGGCTCTTTGGATCATTGTAATCAATCTCAGACACCTGTGATAATTAGTTTGCCAGGTGTGCCCAATCAAAGGAAAACTACTTAAGAAGGACGTTCCACATTATTAACCCCTTCAGGACACAGCCTGTTTTGGCCTTCAGGACGCAGCCAATTTTTTCAAATCTGACATGTTTCACTTTATTGGTAATAACTTTTCTCGTGACACATTGGACTTTATGTTACTGGCAAAATTTGCTCGATACATTAAGTATTTAATTGTGAAAAACACCAAAATTTAGAGAAAAATTGCAAAAATTAGCATTTTTCTAAATTTATATGTATCTGCTTGTAAGACAGATGGTAATACCACACAAAATTGTTGCTAATTAACATCACCCATATGTCTACTTTAGATTGGCATTGTTTTTTGAACATCATTTTATTTTTCTATGACATCACAAGGCATAGAACTTTAGCAGCAATTTCTCACATTTTCAAGAAAATTTCAAAAGGCTATTTTTACAGGGACCAGTTCAGTTGTGAAGTGGATTTTAGGGCCTTATATATTAGAAACCCTCAATAAGTCACCCCATTTTAAAAACTTCACCCCTCAAAGTATTCAAAACAGCATTTAGAAATTTTCTTAACCCTTTAGATGTTTCACAGGAATTAAGGCAAAGTAGATGTGAAATTTTCAAATTTCTTTTTTCTTTTGCAGAAATTAATTTTTCATCTATTTTTTTTGTAACACAGAAAGTTTTACCAGAGAAACGCAACTAAATATCTATTGCCCATATTCTGCAGTTTTTAGAAATATCCAACATGTGGCCCTAGTGCACTTATTGACTGCAGCACAGGCCTCAGAAACAAAGGAACACCTAGAGGATTTTGGGGCCTCCTTTTTTATTAGAAAATATTTAAGGCACCATGTCGGGTCTGAAAGGCTCTTGCGGCGCCAAAACAGTGGAAATCCCTCAAAAGTGACCCCATTTCGGAAACTATACCCCTTGAGGAAATGATCTAGGGGTATAGTGAGCATTTTGACACCACAGGTTTTTTGGAGAAATTATTGGAAGTAGGCCGTGAAAATGAAAATCTACATTCTTTCAAAGAAAATTTAGGTTTAGCTAATTTTTTCTAATTTGCACAAGGACTAAAAGGAGAAAATGCACCACTACATTTGTAAAGAAATTTCTCCCGAGTAAAACAATACCCCACATGTGGTAATAAACGGTTGTTTGGACACACGGCAGGGCTTAGAAGGGAAAGAGCGCCATTTGGCTTTTGCAGCTCAAATTTAGCAGGAATGGTTTGCAGAGACCACGTCGCATTTGCAAAGCCCCTAAGGGACCAAAACAGTGAAAACACAAAAAAAGTGACTCCATTTAGGAAACTACACCCCTTGAAGAATCCATCTAGGGGTGTAGTGAGCATTTTGAACCCATAGGGGTTTCATAGATTTTATTAGAATTGGGTAGTGAAGAAAAATTTTTTTATTTTTTTCCAATAAGACGTAGCTTTAGCTCAAAATTTTTCATTTTCTCAACAAATAAAGGAATAAAAAAAAACAACAGTTGTAAAGCAACTTCTCTGGAGTACGGACATACCCCATTTGTGGTCAAAAACTGCTGTTTGTGCACACGGCAAGGATCAGAAGAGAAGGAGCGCCATTTGGCTTTTGGAGCACAGATTTTGCTGGATTGGTTTCTTGACACCATGTCACTTTTGCAAAGCTCCTAAGGTGTCAGTACAGTGTAAACTCCCCAAAAGTGATTCCATTCACAAAACTACACCCCTTGAGGAATTCATCTAGGGGTGTAGTGAGCATTTTGACCCCACAGGTGTTTCATAGATTTTATTAGAATTGGGCAGTGAAAATTAAAAAAAATCCTTTTTCTTCAATAAGACGTAGATTTAGCTGAAAATGTTTCATTTTCTCAACAAATAAATGAAAAAAAGCACCACAACACTTGTAAAGCAACTTCTCCTGTGTACGGCAATACCACATATGTGGTCATAAACGGCTGTTTGGGCATAGAGTAGGGCTCAGAAGGGAAGGAGCGCCATTTGGCTTTTGGAGTACAGATTTTGCTGCATTGGTTTCTGGGTGCTATGTCGCATTTGCAAAGTCCCTGTGGGACCAAAACAGTGGATCCCCCCAGAAGTGACCCCATTTTGGAAACTACACCCCTCAAGGTATTCACTTAAGGGTGTAGTGAGCATATTAACACCACAGGTGATTGGCAGAAATTGGTGTGCACTCGATGTTGCAGAGTGAAAATGGGATTTTTTCTATAGATATGCCAATATGTGGCGCCCAGCTTGTGCCACTGGAGACACACACCCCAAAAATTGTTAAAAGGGTTCTCCCGGGTATGGCGATGCCATATATGTGGAAGTAAACTGCTGTTTGGGCACACTGTAGGGTTCAGAAGGGAGGTAGCGCCATTTGGCTTTTGGAGCGTGGATTTTGCTTGTAGTAGTTTTGTATTGAGTCTTACTGGTGTTTCCATTTATAATTTGTGGGTACATGTAAGCCGGGCGGAGTATATAAGGGGCATAGTCAGGTGGTATAGTGGGGTAAACAAAAACAATAAAATAATCCATAGATGTGTGTTACGCTGTGACACAATCCTTTCTGCACAGGCCGGTGTCGCACTGATAAACTGTGTCCTTTCTTATCCCCCTTTTGGTCCACACTCCGCACCTTTGCAGTTTGAGGAATTTTGCTGATTAGTGTTTTCCTGGTATAATACGGGCACCGTCGCTTCCAGCAGATATGTTTGGGCCCTCCCCTTCCTGGTTCCCTAATTTTAGGGGCCTTGATAATTCACCACTTGAAACAGAAGAAACGTTCCCCTCGGGCCGGCACATCTGCATATTTTTATTTCCTGGCTTATTGGAGCCTTAACTAATTTTATTTTTTCATAGACGTAGTGGTATGAGGGCTGTTTTTTTTGCGGGACGAGCTGTAGTTTTTATTGGTACCATTTTGGGGTACATGTGACTTTTTGATCACATGTTATCCTTTTTTTTTTGGGAGGTAATGTGACCAAAAAACAGCAATTCTGACATTTTTTTAATTCTTTTTATACAGCGTTCCCCACGCGTTATAAATTACATGTTAGCTTTATTCTGCGGGTCAGTACGATTCCGACGATACATAATTTATAGAACTTTTTTATGTTTTACAACTTTTTGCACAATAAAATTACTTTTGTAAAGAGAATGGATTTTTTCTGTCGCCATGTTGTGAGAGCCATAACGGTTTTAATTTTTTCGTTGACGGAGCTGTATGAGGGCTTGTTTTAGCGAGACGAGTTATAGTTTTTATAGGTACCATTTTTGGGTACATGCGACTTTTTGATCACTTTTTATTTCAATTTTTGGAAGACAAAGTGACCAAAAAATAGCAATTATGTCAGTATTTTTTTTATTTATTTATTTTACGGCGTTCACTGTGCGGAATAAATAACATTATATTTTTATCGTTTAGGTCGTTACGGTCGCAGCGATACCAAATATGTATGGCTTTATTATTTTTTTCAATAATAAATGACTTGATAAAGGGAAAAGGGCGATTTTGTTTTGTGTTATTATTTGAAACTTTTATTGTATTTTTAAAACTTTTATTTTTACTTTTTTTTACACTTTTTTTTACACTTTTATTTAGTCCCACTAGGAAACTTGAAGGTCCAACTGTTTGTTTGATGTTCTAATACATTGCACTACCCATGTAGTGCAATGTATTAGAACTGTCAGTTGTTCACTGACAGCAAGCCGATCAGGCTCCGCCTCCGGGCGGGGCCTAATCGGCTAACGTAATGGCAGATAGGAAGCCTTTGTTAGGCTTCCGGTTGCCATACCAATCGCCCCCCGCAACAATCGGCCCCCGCAATCGCGTAGCGGGGTGCCGATGTTGCTATAACAACTTAAATGCGGCAGTCACTATTGACTGCCGCAATTAAGGGGTTAATCGATTCGGATCACCGCTGTGATCCGACCCGATGTTTTCCCCCGGTACTAAGGCTGCTAGTAGCAGCCTGTACTGGGAGATGCCGGGCTGCGGGGAGCGTCTGTGTGCTCTGTTAGGAGCACACGTGGATTAACGGGCTGCAGGCACAACGACCAGCTTTGCAACCCGTTAATCTACGTGGGGTGGTCGTGAAGGGGTTAAGCAGGCCACAGGTTTCAAGCAATATGGGAAAGAAAAAGGATCTCTCTGCTGCCGAAAAGCGTGAAATAGTGCAATACCTTGAACAAGGTATGAAAACATTGGATATTTCAAGAAAACGTAAGCGTGATCATCGTACTGTGAAAAGATTTGTGGCTGATTCAGAGCACAGACGGGTTTGTTCAGATAAATGCATAATGAGGAAGGTTTCTGCCAGACAAATTAATAGGATTAGGAGATCAGCTGCTAAAATGCAATTGCAAAGCAGCAAACAGGTATTTGAAGCCGCTGGTGCCTCTGGAGTCCCGCGAACCTCAAAGTGTAGGATCCTCCAGAGGTTTGCAAGTGTGCATAAAGCTATTATTCGGCCACCCCTAAACAATGCTCACAAGCAGAAACGGTTGCAGTGGGCTCAGAAATACATGAAGAATAATTTTCGAACCGTGTTGTCTACTGATGAGTGCCGTGCAACCCTGGATGGTCCAGATGGATGGAGTAGTGGATGGTTGGTGAATGGCCACCATGTCCTAACAAGGCTGCAACGTCAGCAAGGCGGTGGTGGAGTCATGTTTTGGGCTGGAATCATGGGGAGAGTGCTGGTAGGCCCCATTAGGGTCCCTGATGGTGTGAAAATGACCTCTGCAAAGTACGTAGAGTTTATGACTGACCACTTTCTTCCGTGGTACAAAAAGAAGAACCATGCCTTCCGTAGCAAAATGATCTTCATGCATGACAATGCACCATCTCATGCTGCAAAGAATACCTCTGTGTCATTGGCTGCTATGGGCATAAAAGGAGAGAAACTCATGGTGTGGCCCCCATGTTCCCTGGACCTCAACCCTATTGAGAACCTTTGGAGCATCCTCAAGCAAAATATCTATGAGGGTGGGAGGCAGTTCACATCAAAACAGAAGCTATTCTGACATCCTGCAAAGATATTCAAGCAGAAACTGTCCAAATACTCACAAATTCAATGGATGCAAGAATTGTGAAGGCGATATCAAAGAAGGGGTCCTATGTTAACATGTAACTTGGCCTGCTAAGTTTTTTTTAATTGAAAGAGCTTTTGATTTCTGTAAATATGTCCTCCTACTGCTGCAAATTCAACAAATTACCATTTTAGTTCGCTTTACAACCTTTAAAATGTTTTGATCTCTGTTGTGCATAATAATTTGAAACAGTGCATTTTGAGTTTTTTACTTCTAAAAACAAAATCTGTTATCATTAGGAGATTTGTTCAATAAAATTCGCATTAAACTCCAATGGTTGATGGCTTGAAGATTGTACTGACTGTCATTTGCATCGACTATTTAGAAAAATCAGCGAAAAATAACATTTGCATAATAATTTGGAACGCGGTGTATACCCCAAAAAGGCTATAGTCCTGTGTTTAACTATGCACTTATCCATACCTCCCAACCATCCTGGATTCGGTGTCCTGCTGTCCCGGGCAGCCGGTGGTATGTCCGGTCATCAACTGTTACTGCATCCTCAGAACGCAGATACAGTTGAATACAATGCTGACGCAAGCAACCCTCAGCTCCCTGCTTTAGTATTCACTGTCCACTCATCGAGGACTCCCCGAGCACATTGCTACTTCAAGCGCTGAGCCCGGAGAAGACCGTGAAAATCATTGTCCTTATATAGACAGTGATGTCAGGCTTTCAACTATGGAGTTCCTGGCCAGAGCAATGCAATCTCTCTGGCCGGGGGACTCCTGTTTTGGAAAAGCCCTTGACATCACCGTCCATATATGGACAGAGACATCAGTGGCTACTCAGGGAGAAGAATCCCCCGCCAGAGCGTTGCTGAAGCTCTGGCCAGGGATTCCGCTCCTGGAGAAGCCCCTGGTGTCACTATCCATATATGCACAGTGATATCAGGGACTACTCCTGGAGCGGAATCCCCGGCCAGTGCGTTGCCGAAGCTCTGGCTGGGGATTCCGATCCTGGAGAAGCCCCTGGCGTCACTATCCATATATGGACAGTGATGTCAGGGGCTACTCCTAGAGCGGAATCCCCGGCCACAGCGTTGCCAATGCTCTGGCAGGGGATTCCGCTCCTATAGAGAGCCCCTGGCGTCACTGGAGTAGAATCCCCAGCCACAGCGTGACCGATGCTCTGGCTGGGTATTCCACTACTAAAGGGAGCCCCAATGGTGCTATATACAGGGGGGTTATGGCTATCTACAGGGGGTTGGCGCTATCTTCAAGGGGGTGTGGCACTATCTACATGGGTACTGTGGCACTATATGGGCACTATCTACAGGGGACACTGGTGCTATCTACATGGGCACTGTGTGGCACTATCTACATGGGCACTGTGGCACTAAGTGGGCACTGGCACCAGTGGCAGCTGAGGAGACATTATACTGTATAGTGGCAGCTAAGGGGGCATTATACTGTATGGGGAAGCTATGGGAGCATTATACTGTTTGGGGCCGCTATAGGGGCATTATACTGTATGGGCAGCTATGAGGGCATTATACTGTATGGGGGCAGCTATGTGGCATTATACCTTATGGGGCAGCTATGGGGGCATTATACCGTATGGGGGAATTTGTGTGGGCATTATACTATATGGGGGCATCAGTGTGGGCATTATACTGTAAGCAGGCAGCTCTGGGGGCATTATACTGTATGGGGGCATCTGTGTGGGCATTATACTGTATCGGGGCATCTGTGTGGGCATTATACTGTATGGAGCATCTATGGGGGCATTATGCGGTATGGGGCAGCTATGGGGCATTATACTTTATGGGGGAATTTGTGTGGGCATTATAAAGTATGGGGGCTTCTGTGTGGGCATTATACTGTATGGGGGCATCTGTGTTGGCTTTATATTGTATGGGCGCATTATACTGTGTGGGAGCAGCTATTAAAGCTGTGAGGTATGCACTTATCTGCAAAATGGCACTCTGTTGTTTCAGTCCAGTTTTAGTCTCACTTTACACCACGGATTGTGTAACATGTCATAAAGGTACCATTCTAATAAAATATGCTGATGACATAATGCTGATTGGCCTGATTACAGGTGAGAATGAAATCTCTTATTGATGAGATTCAGCCTCTGGAGAGGTGGTCCAGGAAAATAAGTGTAGAAAAAACTAAAGAGATGATTATTGATTTCAGGATTGTTATAGGTGGATGTCAGGTGTATTTAGTAAAGAAATTTAAACTCTTTAGGATCACTATTTCTCATGATCTGACGTGGTATAGTACAAGATATGAACTAGTCAATAAGTCCAGCAGCTTATTTATTTTTTGTAACTCTTAAAAAAAAGTGGTTTTAGGGCAGGTCCACACGTTGCGAAATTGCGGCGTTTTTTCCGTCCGGAATTACGGACGGAAAAAATGCAGCAGTATAGAGTAACAGCAAAGTGGATGACATTGAACAAATCTCATCCACACACTTCGTAAATATAGAGCGGAAAAAACACTCAGAAATTGACCTGCGGTGCGTAAATTTATTCAGCAGCATGTTAATTTTATTTGCATAAACACTGCTTATTTATTGCAGGAATTCCCTATTAAATTCAATGGGGAGCTAAATCCCGCAACAAATAGCAGTTGTTGCGTTTTTTTTAAGCGGATTCGCAGCAATCCCACCGCAAAAAAATGCAACCCAGAAAAAAAAAGCCGGCAACTTACCCAGAAGTCTGTGTTCCTTCCTCCAGCATGGCCTCCTGAGATGACGTTTCATCCCAGTAGGCAAGCCTGTGTGACGTCAGAAGGCCGGCCTCCTTGGATGACGCTTCATCCCATGTGACTGCCGCTGCAGCCAATCACAGGCTGCAGCGGTCTCCTGGGATGAAACGTCATTCCAGGTGGCTGGCCTGCTAGGGTGCTGCAGTTTTCCGCAACGGACAATCCGGGCGAAAAACTGCACCACAGTTTGGTGCGTTTTCTTGCCTGGAATTCCTTACATCGCACAGGACGGATACGCGGTGTGCTTTTATGCAGCGTATCCATCCCGTGTGAACTCAGCCTTAGTGTTGAGGTTTTGCAAAGTTTTTATCGGTCAACAATTGGGAGACTTTTAACTTACAGAATTACTGTTTGGTTTGGTATGGCGACAATGAAGGTATGGCAATTGTTGAGTAGTGTAGCTGAAACGGCCGGGATCAAATTAATTGTGATGTTCGTGAATTGTCAGGTATTTTTGAGAAAATATGTGTTGGTTCAGCAAACAGAAGTTTGAAGGACCTGTCGCACACGCAGTTTGAAATGTAACCATCGGGCCGGAGATATTGGGTGATTAGGGCACGTACATGTAGGTTTAGGAGAAGCTTTTATACAACTGCATGCCTCTTATAAATATATTTTAAATGTATTTATGTGATTGTATGTATGATCTGTTATATATGCGCTAATCCCATAATGTTTTACATTTTTCAATGAGAGGATTTTTTTTCATGCCACTTTTTGATACTTGACAGTAAAGTACTATTCTATTTTTGTGAGAGAAAAAAACAACCCCTTCCTGCTTTATATACAGAAGACTGGACAAACCATGTGTGTTACAAATGTATCCAGCAGATGGAGTTCCTACACAGCCTATAAATACACATTATGTAAATGTTACAGCAGTTCTTTCTTTCCTAATTCCTACAGATTGCAACCTTAGAACTATGCTTTTGTGACCCAGGTTTATATGATTTCATTTATACAGCACCAGCATATTTTGCATCACTGTATATGGAATATGATCACTTTAAAGGCTCACTGCATAGAGTCTCAGACAGTGCCTCCTGTTGCAGTGAAGAGTTTGCAACCTCTTATGAAAGTTGTAGGGTTGCCATCTGGCCGGTAAACCACCGGTACAGCTGATATCCACAGCAGGAAGCCGGTGCCGGTAAAAGTTTTTCACTGGCAATAATAATTGCTGGTGAAAGACTTAAAGTAACTGCAGTCAATTTAAAAAAATAAAATAATAGACTACTCGATTGGCTGCAGCACTCACATTAACTATGTACCCGGCGTCATCGCTGCAGAAATGTCAGGGACCACCAAAACGTTGGTGCTGGAGTGCCAGAGGGATTTACAGTGAAGGAAATAAGTATTTGATCCCTTGCTAATTTTGTAAGTTTGCCCACTGTCAAAGGCATGAACAGTCTAGAATTTTTAGGCTAGGTTAATTTTACCAGTGAGAGATAGATTATATTAAAAAAAAAAACAGAAAATCACATTGTCAAAATTATATATATTTATTTGCATTGTGCACAGAGAAATAAGTATTTGATCCCTTTGGCAAACAAGACTTAATACTTGGTGGCAAAACCCTTGTTGGCAAGCACAGCAGTCAGATGTTTTTTTTAGTTGATGATGAGGTTTGCACACATGTTAGATGGAATTTTGGCCCACTCCTCTTTGCAGATCATCTGTAAATCATTAAGATTTCGAGGCTGTCGCTTGGCAACTCGGATCTTCAGCTCCCTCCATAAGTTTTCGATGGGATTAAGGTCTGGAGACTGGCTAGGCCACTCCATGACCTTAATGTGCTTCTTTTTGAGCCACTCCTTTGTTGCCTTGGCTGTATGTTTCGGGTCATTGTCGTGCTGGAAGACCCAGCCACGCGCCATTTTTAATGTCCTGGTGGAGGGAAGGAGATTGTCACTCAGGATTTGACGGTACATGGCTCCATCCATTCTCCCATTGATGCGGTGAAGTAGTCCCGTGCCCTTAGCAGAGAAACACCCCAAAAACATAATGTTTCCACCTCCATGCTTGACAGTGGGGACAGTGTTCTTTGGGTCATAGGCAGCATTTCTCTTCCTCCAAACACGGCGAGTTTAGTTAATGCCAAAGAGCTCAATTTTAGTCTCATCTGACCACAGCACCTTCTCCCAATAACTCTCAGAATCATCCAGATGTTCATTTGCAAACTTCAGATGGGCCTGTACATGTGCCTTCTTGAGCAGGGGGACCTTGCGGGCACTGCAGGATTTTATTCCATTATGGCGTAATGTGTTACCAATGGTTCTCCTGGTGACTGTGGTCCCAGCTGGCTTGAGATCATTAACAAGTTCCCCCCGTGTAGTTTTCAGCTGAGCTCTCACCTTCCTCAGGATCAAGGATACCCCACGAGGTGAGATTTTGCATGGAGCCCCAGATCGATGTCGATTGACAGTCACTTTGTATGTCTTCCATTTTCTTACTATTGCACCAACAGTTGTCTCCTTCTCACCCAGCATCTTACTTATGGTTTTGTAGCCCATTCCAGCCTTGTGCAGGTCTATGATCTTGTCCCTGACATCCTTAGAAAGATCTTTGGTCTTGCCCATGTTGTAGAGTTTAGAGTCAGACTGATTAATTGAGTCTGTGGACAGGAGTCTTTTATACAGGTGACCATTTAAGACAGCTGTCTTTAATGCAGGCACCAAGTTGATTTGGAGCGTGTAACTGGTCTGGAGGAGGCTGAACTCTTAATGGTTGGTAGGGGATCAAATACTTATTTCTCTGTGCACAATGCAAATAAATATATATAATTTTGACTATGTGATTTTCTGTTTGTTTTTTTATATAATCTATCTCTCACTGGTAAAATTAACCTAGCCTAAAAATTCTAGACTGTTCATGTCTTTGACAGTGGGCAAACTTACAAAATCAGCAAGAGATCAAATACTTATTTCCTTCACTGTAAAAGGTAAGTTATATAGTTTCATTTTAGAACTTTTTTTCTTTTTTAGTCTGGTCAGTGGTCTGATCAGGAGTCTGGACTCACAAGGGGCACTGTGTGATGCTATCTAGAGGCCACTGTGCGGGGAATTTTCTACAGGTGCCACTGTGTGGGGCACTATCTACAGATGGTAATGTGTGGGCCACTATCTATAGGGAGTACTGTATGTGGCACTATCTACATGAGGCATGGTGTGGGGCACTTTCTACAAATGGCACTGTGCTGGGCTCTATGTATAGGGCACTGCACTGTGTGTGGCAATTTTTACAGGGGAAAATTGTGGTACTATCTATTGGGACACTGTATGGCATTTTCTACAGGGAGAACTGTCTGTGGCACTATTTACAGGGTGCATAGTATGTGTTAATATTTAAAGGGGGCCCTAAGTGTGGCACTATAGGGGACACTGAGTGGCATCTTCCACAGGGGGCACTGCAAACGGCACTATCTGCAGATGGCACTGTGTGGCACTATCTACTGATGGCATTGTATGGGGCATTATCTATAGGGGCATTGTGTGTGGCAATTTCTGCAGTGGGTACATTGTGAGTCACTATATACAAGGGGCTTTTTGTGTGGCACTTTCTACAGGGGGCACTGTGTGGTACTATTTTTTTTATGGGGCACAGCCTATGGCACTACTGAGGGGCAGAGCATGGGGTACTATTTTTGTGGCACACTGTGTGTGTGTGTGACACAATTGTGTTTAGGGGCACAGTGTGTAACACTAATTATGTTGGGGGCACAGTGTGTATGGAAGGCGCAATTTTCCTAATCTGCCAAGGGCATCAAAATACATTGTACCAGCCCTGACTGCAGGTACTGAAAGTAAGATATTATTAATTATAACTAATAATAGAGAAGAGTATTCTGGGGTCCCACAATGCTGTACATGATGTCATCGATGCAGTACCAGTGGGGATCACCGGAATATTGGTGCTGGAGTGGACGGGGCAGCTTCAGCGGGTTCAGCCTTCATTTATCTAATGTGTTTGGCCACCTTTACCAAAAAGAATACATGGAGTCTCAGAGATGGGAAGACCTTTGTGATATACCCACATCTTGGTGAGCCACCAATTTTGAGCATGAGTACATGATTGATACCGGTAATCAGTTTTTCCTGAACCTATGACAGCACCCCTGGAGAGACATCTCATTCATTGGACAGGAAGCCTGATGAAAAATTTTTTTTTTTTTAACACCACCTTCAATATTTTCAATATATAAACGCAACAACACGAAACTGTACGTGGAAGTGATGGCGCAAACTTAGCTTCTGAGATCGCAGAATGTGCCGATGGTTGCTATGGCAACCGGAGGACTAACAATGGCCTCCAAGTCTGCCAAGTATGGAAGCCTTTTAGGCCCTGCCGGAAGCAGGACCTCATAGGCTTACTGTCAGAATGACACTGACAACTATAATGCATTGCATTACGTAAGTAGTGAAAAGTATTAGATTAAAGATAAGTGATGCAGGCCTCCAAGTCCCTTAGTGTGACAAAAAAAAATAATTTAAAAAAGGAAATAAAAATGTTGTACAAAAGAATAAAAATAAAAGTTTCAAGTTAGAAAAACAAAAAACGCCTTTTTTCACATAATAAGTCTTTTATTATAGGGAAAAGATGAAAACATTAATAGTATACATATTTGGTATCGCCGCATTCTTAAAGAGACTCTGTCACCACATTATAAGTGCCCTGTCTCCTACATAAGGAGATGGGCGCTGTAATGTAGGTGACAGTAATGCTTTTTATTAAAAAAACGATCTTTTTTCACAACGTTAGGAGCGATTTTGGTTTATGCTAATGAGCTTTCTTAATGCCCAAGTGGGCGTACTTTTACTTTTGACCAAGTGGGCGTTGTACAGAGGAGTGCATGACGCTGATCAATCGGCATCATGCACTCCTCTCCATTCATTTACACTGCACTAGCGATATAGTTATATCACTATGTGCAGCTACATATACAAGCCCTAACATTACTACAGTGTCCTGATAATGAATACACATGACCATCCAGCCTGGAAGTCATGTGTACTCAGAATCCTGACACTTGTGAATCTTTTCTGTGAGATTTACAGCAACGGATACGAAATCTCGTTTACCTCGTAATCTCGCGAGATTTCGTATATCCGTTGCTGGAATCTCACAGAAAAGAGTCAGAAGTGTCAGGATTCTGAGTACACATGACGTCCAGGCTGGATTTCATGTGTATTCATTATCAGGACACTGTAGTAATGTTAGGGTTTGTGTATGTGGCTGCACATAGTGATATATCTATATCGCTAGTGCAGTGTAAATGAATGGAGAGGAGTGCATGATGCCGATTGGTCAGCGTCATGCACTCCTCTGTACAACGCCCACTTGGTCGAAAGTAAAAATACGCCCACTTGGGCATTAAGAAAGCTCATTAGCATAAACCAAAATCGCTCCTAACGTTGTGAAAAAAGATCATTTTTTTAAATAAAAAGCATTACTGTCACCTACATTATAGCGCCGATCTCCTTATATAGGAGACAGGGCACTTATAATGTGGTGACAGAGTCTCTTTAACTATAAATCTATCATGTTATTTTTCCCGCACGGTGAACACCTTAAAAAAATAAAATAAAAAACAATGACAGAATCGCTGTTTTTTGGTAACTATCCCCCCAATATATAGAATAAGAAGTTATCAAAAAGTTGCATGTACCAATGAAAAGGACAACCCATCCCGCAAAAAACATAGAAAAATTAAAAAGTTATGTCTCTTAGAATATGGGGACACAAAAAAATAAATTATTTTAAAAAAAAAGTGATTCTATTGTGCAAATACTGTGCTAAAAAAAAGTGATAAAAAAAAGTCACATGTACTCCCCAAAATGGTACCAATGAAACTACAGATTGTCCTGCAAAAATAAGGACTCACACAGCTGCGTTGGCAAAAAAATAAAAAAGTTCTGTCTCTCAGCATATGGCGACACAAAGGTGCATAGTGTGTTCTAAAAGGGGGATAAGATCGGGCACTATTTATCAGTGTGACACTGGCCACACATTTGTCGATTATTTATTTACCGCATTATTATGCCCTCTTATTATGCCCTGATGTACTTTGCCCAGCCTACATATGCCCCCACATTATAAACTGAAATACCAGTAAAACGGAAAACAGAACAACTACCAAGCAAAATTTGCATTCCAAAATCCTAATAGCACTCCCTCCTTTGTGAGCCCTACAATGTGCCCAAACAGCAGTTTACGTCCACATATATGGCATTCCCACCTGGGAAAACTTGCTTAACCCCTTAGTGACTAGCCTATTTTAAGCCTTAATGACCAAGCAATTTTTAACGTTTTTCCATCGTCACATTCAAAGAGCTATAACTTTTTATTTTTCCATCTACGTAGCTGTATAGGGACTTGTTTTTTGTGGAACAAGATTTTTTTTTTTTTCTAATAGCACCATTTTCGGGTAGATATAATTAATTAAATAACTTTTATTAACTTTTTAAGGTGGTTAATGGAAGAAAAACCTGAAATTTCACCATTAGTAATCGCGTCTTAAATATACACCATTTACCGTGTGGTATAAATAACATAATAACTTTATTCAGCGGGTTGTTACGATTGCAGCAATACCAAATTTATATAGTTTTTTTAAATGTTCTTATGTACTATTACACAATAAAAACACTTTTTTTTTCAAATTTATTTGTTTTTGTGTCGCCATATTCTAAGAGCCATCATTTTTTTTATTTTTCTGCTGACATAGCTGTATAAGGGCTTATTTTTTGTAGAATGACTTGTAGTTTTTATTGGTACCATTTTGGAGTGCATATCACTATTTAATCGCTTCTTATCAAATTTTGGCACTGTTTTTTGTTTTATTTTTTATTGCGTTCTCCATGCGTTCTTCCCGCGCTGCTCCGCAATAGTACGTCCTGCAGAGGGGTTAGTTCCCGCATCCAGACGTACTATTGCGGAGTAGTTCCCGGCGCACACTGTCCTAAGGGACAGTGTCCGGGAACCGGGAGGTCAGCTGTCCCTGACAGCTGACACTCCAGCCTTGCCGGTCAGCGGACCATTGCCGCTGATTTAGGCAATTAACCCCATAAATGCGGCGACGGATTGCCGTCGCCGCATTTAAGTGGTTTGAAGCACATCGG
Source organism: Rhinoderma darwinii (assembly GCF_050947455.1). Classification (NCBI taxonomy): domain Eukaryota; kingdom Metazoa; phylum Chordata; class Amphibia; order Anura; family Rhinodermatidae; genus Rhinoderma; species Rhinoderma darwinii. The sequence continues at coordinate 73,836,912 of NC_134692.1, forward strand.
CAGCCCCCACGAAGTGATTGTGGGGGCTACCGATGCTTGTCACGGCAATCGGAGGTCAGACAATGACCTCCGGGTTGCTATGTATGGAAGCCTCGGAGGAGCAGCCTCCTGCCTCTCCTCCGAGACTTCCTGTCAGTGTGACTGTCACGTCACAATGACAGTTGGAGTGCATTACACTACGTGTGTAGTGTAATGCATTCCAGCAGCGATCAGAGCTGCAAGTCTAAGTGTCCCCTAGTGGGACAAGTGAAAAAAGTAAAAAAAAGATAATAAAAATGTTTTAAAAAAGTGTAAAAATAAAAGTTATAAGTTACATAAACAAACACTTCATTTTTTTCCTATAATAAGTCTTTCATTCTAGGAAAAAAATGAACACGTTAAAAAAAGTACACATATATGGTATCACCGCGTTCGTAACGACCCCAACTATAAAACTATAATGTTATTTTTCCCGCACGATGAACACCCCAAAAAAAATCAATAAAAAACTACACCAGAATCGCTATTTTTTGGTCACCACCCCTCCCAAAATAGAGAATAAAAAGTGATCAAAAAGTCGCATGTACCCGAAAATAATACAGATAAAAACTACAACCCGTCCCGCAAAAAACAAGCCCTTACACCGCTTTTTTGACTGAAAAATAAAAAAGTTACGGCTCTCAGATTATGGTGACACAGAAAATTAATTATTTCATAAAAAATAGATTTTATTCCGCAAACGCTGCAAAACATAAAAAAAATGTATATACATATGGTATCGCCGTAATCGTATATAAAATATAATGGTCATTTATAGTGCACGGTGAACGCCGCAAAAAATAAACTAAAAAACATTGTCACAATTGCTTGTTTTTGGTCACCCGGCTTGCAAAAAACTTTAATAAAAAGTGATTAAAAAAATCGCATGTATCCCAAAATGGTACCAATGAAAAGTACAGATTGTCCCGCAACAAATAAGCCCTCACGCAGCTCCGGTGGTGAAAAAATAAAGAAGTTCTGGCTTTCAGATTATGGCGATGCAAAATGTGCTGTGTTTTCTAAAAGCGCATAAGATCCGACACCATTTATCAGTGCGACACCGGCCACTAATCTATGAATTATTATTTATTTACCACATTATTATACCCTCTTATTATGCCCTGATGTACTCCGCACAGATTACACATACCCCCACATTATAAACTGAAATACCAGCGAAACCCAAAACAGAAAAACTACCAAGCAAAATCTGCACTCCAAAAGCAAAATGGCGCTCCCTCCCTTCTGAGCCTTGCAGCGTCCCCAAACAGCAGTTTGCGCCCACATGTATAGCATCGCCATACCCGGGAGAACCCGCTTAACGTTTTATGAGGTATTTGTCTTCAGTGGCACAAACTGGGCACAACATATTATGCACTAAAATGGCACATCAGTGCAAAATTGCAATATTCACACCATCCGCTGTGCATTAACCCCTTTGAGCACTATGACTTAATAGCACGTCATGGTGCGGGGGTGATGTATGGAGCCGGCTCACATGCTGAGCCCGCTCCATACGCTGCGGGCGTCGGCTGTGTATTAGAGCTGACACCCGGGACTAACGGACAGGAACAGCGATCGTGCGGTTACAGGAGCCTGTAAGAATAACAATATACTGCAATACATTAGTATCGCAACATATTGTACCCGCGATCCAATGATCGTTGGTACAAGTCCCGTGAGGGGACTAATAAAATGTGTAGAAGAATTAAAGTTATTAGTAGTGAGAAAGAAAAAAAAGTAAAAAAAAAAACCTTTTCCCATTTTTCTTCAAAAGTAATGTAAAAAAATAAACAAAATTGATATCGCTACGTCCGAAAAAGGCCGAACTATTACAATATACCATTATTTAACTCGCACGGTGAACACCATAAAAAACATAAATAATTTAAACTGCCAAAATCGCTGTAGTTTTTGTTTTTACCGCACGGCGAAAGCTGTAAAAACGAAAACCCCAAAAAATGGAATCAGATTTTTTTCCTATATTACTATATTTTTCTTCAGTTTCCCAATACTTTTTATGGCACTTTAAATGGTATCAATAGAAACTACAATTCCTCCCGCAAGAAATAAGCTCTCACATCACTCTACTGACGGAAAAAGAAAAAAGTTATGGCTCTTGGAAGGCGGGGAGTGAAAAACGAAAATAAGAAAGCAAAAAATGGATCAGTCCTGAAAGGGTTAATTCATTTCTAATGAAAAAAATGTATGACCACATGTGGGGTATTTCCGTACCCGGGAGAAATAGCTTTACAAAAATTGGTTGTTTATTTCTCTTTTATCCCTTGTGAAAATTAGAAAATGCAACATTTTAGTGGAAAAAAATTGTGATATTAATTCTCTCCGCCTAATTCTAATAAATTCTGCAAAAGACCCGTGGAGTCTAAATGCTCACTATTCCCCTAGAAAAATTCCTTGAGGGGTGTTTCCAAAATGGGGTAACTTGGGGGGCTTCCACTGTTTTGGTCACTCCAGGGCGTTGCAAAGGCGGCATGGCACCGATAAACAATCCTGCAAAATCCGTGCTCCAAAATCCAAATGGCGCTACTTCCCTTCTGAGCGCTGCCATAGGTCCAATCAGCAGTTTATTACCACATATGGGGTATTGCCGTAATCAGGAGAAAATGCTTTACAAATGTTGTGGTTCTTTTTTTCCTTTATTCCTTGTAAAAATTTACAATTTCTATGCTTTTTCGGAAAAAAAGTTGATTTTCATTTTCACTGCCTAATTCCACTAAATTCTGCAAAAAACCTGTGTGGTCAAAATGCTAACTATACCCCTAGATAAATTCCTTGAGAGGTGTCGTTTTCAAAATGGGGTCACTTTTGGGGGTTTCCCCTGTTTTGGTCTCTCCATGGCGTTGCAAACGCGACATGGCACCGAAAACCAATCCAGCAAAATCCGTGCTCCAAAATCCAAATGGCGCTCCTTCCCTTCTGAACCCTGCTGTGGGTCCAATCAGCAGTTTATTACCACATATGGGATATTACCGTAATCGGGAGACATTGCTTTACATATGTTGGGGTGCATTTTCTCTATCATTTCTTGTAAATATTAAAAATTTTCATTTTTACAGACTAATTCTAATAAATTTAGCGAAAAACCTGTGCGGTCAAAATGCTAACTATACACCTAGATAAATTCCTTGAGGGGTGTAGTTTCCAAAATGGGGTAACTTTTGGGGTGTTTCCACTGTTTTGGCACCACAAGACCTCTTCAAACCTGACAAGGTGCCTAAAAATATTCAAAAAAAAAGGAGGCCCAAAATCCACTAGGTGCTCCTTTGCTTCTGAGGCCGATGCTTCAGTCCATTATCACACTAGGGCCACATGTGGGATATTTCTAAAAACTGCAGAATCTGGGCAATAAATATTGAGTTGCATTTCTCTGGTAAAACCTTCTGTGTTACAAAAAAAAAATGTATTAGAAATAAATTTCTGCAAAAAAAATAAAATTTGTACATTTCACCTCTACTTTGCTTTAATTCCTGTGAAACGCCTAAAGGGTTAAAACACTTTGTGAATGCTGATTCGAATACCTTGAGGGGTGCAGTTTTCAAAATGGGGTGACTTCTGGGTATTTTCTAATATATAAGGCCCTCAAAGCCACCTCAGACTGAACTGGTCCCTGAAAAAATAGCCTTTTGAAATTTTCTTTAAAATAAGAGAAATTGCTGCTAAAGTTCTAAGCCTTGTAACGTCCTAGAAAAATAAAAGGACGTTCAAAAAACGATGCAAACATAAAGTAGACATATGGGAAATGGTAACTAGTAACTATTTTGTGTGGTATTACTATCTATTTTACAAGCAGATACGTTTAAATTTAGAAAAATGCTAATTTTTGCAAATTTTTTCTAAATTGTGGTGTTTTTCAGAAATAAATACCAAAATTATCGACAACATTTTTTCACTAACATAAAGTACAACATGTCACGAGAAAACAATCTCAGAATCGCTTGGATAGGTAAAAGCATTCCAACGTTATTACCACATAAAGTAACACATGTCAGATTTGAAAAAATCGGCTGGGTCCTGAAGGCCAAAACAGGCTGGGTCCTGAAGGGGTTAAATAATGTAATAGTTTTATAATTGGGTTCGTTACAGATGCAGCAATATCAAATATGTGTATCTTTTTTTACTTTTTTTTCACAATAAAGCATTTTGTAAGGGGAAAAAGTGGGTTTTTCATAAATTTTTTTTTACTTGAGATTTTTATTTCTTTATTATAAACTTTATTACCCCGACCGGACCTGAAAAGGTCTTAATGACCAGCTACATTTTTCAGTTTTTACCTCTCCGCATTTCAGCAGCCATAACTTTTTTATTTTTTTCATTGACGTGGCCGTATGAGGCCTTGTTTTATGTGAAAGAAATTGTATTCTTTTCTTTCATAGTTTGGAGGTAGAAAAAAAATATTTTTAAGGCGTGAATATAAGAAAAAGCGATTTTTGCCATAGTTTTTCTAGTTCATTTTTTATACCATTCACGTTTTATGCTAAATATCCCATTATATGAATTCTTCAGGTTATTATGGTCGTTTAGATACCTAATATGTGTAGGTTTTTTGTTTTTATTTAATGTAGGGGCAATAAAATATGTTTTATGCAAAATAATGAATTTTTTGGGGAATTTTTTATTGATTTATTTATTTTTGTTACTTTTTTTTAATCCCATTAAGGGATAACTTTATTTACAACTTTTTTTTTTAACTTATAATGTATTAGCATATTCTTGTCACTATGACGCAGGCTGCTGTTAGGGCAGCACATAGTTTGCCCGAACAGCAGGCTTACTGAACAGACAGCCCTGAGGTTCTTTGTAGGTCCCCAGGGCTGACTGCAGGGGGATTCCCCGGTGTTTGATCACATCACTGGGTTTCCGATGACGAGATAAAAGCAGGGATTTCCCTTTGATCTTGCCGTGGTCACGGACCGTGGCGATCAAAGGGTAAAACAGCTGGGGTCCGAATGTTTTCCGACCCCAGCTGTATTCAGCAGGCTGCTCTATGATCAGGAGCTGTAAGTTACAGCTCCTGCTTAGAGGATGAGCACTCACAGGAGCGCTCATCAGCCTCTTCTACAGCAACGCCAAAAGACGTCGCTGGAGACTAAGGACATGTGCCACCTGCCGTCAAGGCCGCCTGGGCGGTCGTTAAGGGGTTAAACTTTTTTAACTTAAAATTTTAGTCCCACTAGGGGACTTTACTATACAATCATTTGATTGCTTTTATAATACACTACAAAACCTTTGAAAGGCACCTGTTAGGCCATGCCTTTGGCATGGCCTAGCAGGCATTCACCAAAGGCAAACCTGGGGGACTTTGGTAGGCCCCCGGCTGCCATATAAACCATTGGCACACCCGGAATCGTATTGCGGGTAAGAGAGGGGGCCCCCTCCCTCTCAAACCATTTAAATGCGGCTGTCGCTATTGACAGCCGCATCTAAGGAGTTAAACGGGCACAATCGACGATGATTTCGATCCCGTCCGCTAAAAATAGTGCCTGCTGTCTTTTTTTATTTTTTATATATATACATTTTATTTTTATTTCAATTTAACAAATTAATAATCAACATCCATAATGATATTAAAAAAATACATAATTTATACCCTCCCCTCCCCACCAAGAAACCCAATAAACACCCTGTTTTCCCCTTCCTTTATCTTCCCTCTCCCCTCCTTTCCTCTCCTCGTCTACCCATTTCTAGAAAAGGAATAATTAAAGATTGAACTCCTCTCACTCCTATAGCTTGGTTAAATATACCATTCTGAGTGACACTGTATAGGTAAATTGGCAAAACAAACTAGAGTCTTCAACACAATCGCAATACCTCCCCATTCAGCTATTGATTATATCAGAACAAAAAATTTAATCACATCTTCCCTAACCTACCTTGGAGTTACAATACAATTATGGGAGGAGAAGTACATCTCTGCTAAGCAATTAATCCCATTAACCACATAAAGAGACTCTTACTCCAACCGATGAAAGGAAAATGAAGAAAAAACAAAGGAAAAAACAAACAAACACCTGAACTTCACCAGATCTCCTCGCATGTCCCAATATGGCCGGGTTTACTAAACTTAAGTTTCTCATACTTCTTTATTTTTGTCATGAGGTTTCTCCACTCCTCGACTGTGGGGGGTGACTCGGCGCCCCATTTCCTGGTAATAAGTACCCTGGCCTGCAGCAATCTAGTAATTACAACTATTTGTCCCTTATTATATTTACCTTCTTCCATCTCTTTTGTGCAATTAAGAATTGCTAGAATCAGGGATTTAGGAATGTCTCTCCCTACATACTTTTGATTTCCTCTAAGAGGTTTACCCAAAATATTTTAATATATAAACATGTCCATATAACATGAATAAAATCAGCCATTGGGGATTGACATCTAGGACAGTTAGAACTTACATAAAATTTGGGAGAATAATACAATCTATGTAAGATGTTAATTTGTATGAATTCATGGTTTACGCTGACCGACACATTTTTTAAATTTCTATAACAATTTACCTACCAATCATTATCGATCAAACCTAAGACTACAGCCCATTTTAATTGGCTTGGGGGCAGCATATTTACAGAAAGTGCACCATTTATAATTTTATATGGTGATGAAACACCCTTTTTACCTAAAGTATTATGCATAAGCCTATCGATCCCACTATGACTTTGTACAACAATTTTTTCTTTATTTTCTAGTTTTACTAACTGCGTGCTGTATTTTAATATTTCGAAATCGATACGTTTCTCTTATTGAATAAGTGATTTTAAGTTCTTCAAAAGTGATCAGTGTCCCATAATTGAATAAATCTTTAATATATTTAATACCATATTTTATCCACCCCCTACACCCTGAATATTCTCCAATTCTTTCAAATTTGTAATGTACCACACTGGTGTACATTGAAGTATTCCTTTAATCCCTAATATTTATTTTAATGCTGCCCGTAAGAATAAGCAGACGGAAAACTTCCGCGCCTAAGTGACCATAGGGGAGGTCGCTTGGGCGCACAGGTATTTCCCGTAAATATGAAACTCAATAAGATCTTGCTTCCCTTTCAGGTCTCTTTTGAGGGTAGGTCTGCCACTGGCAGTGCCTTCGTGGATTCAGGGTCTTCTGCTAATATTATGTCTGTGGAATTTGCTATGTCTCTAGCTATGTCATTGATTGATTTGCCTAAACCTGTCCCGGTAGTGGGTATCGACTCCACTCCACTTGCTAATGGTTATTTTACACAGCATACCCCTGTTTTTGAACTCATTGTTGGCTCCATTCATTTGGAGCAGTGCTCTGTACTGGTGATGCAGGGATTATCGTCCGATTTGGTTTTAGGCCTTCCCTGCTTGTAGATGCATAATCCCACGTTTAACTGGAATACTGGGGATCTTACTAAATGGGGTAATGAATGCATGACGTCCTGTTTTTCTGTTAATTTTATTTCCCTCCCTGAGGAGGTGAACACTCTACCTGAGTTTATTCAGGACTTCGCTGATGTTTTTCTAAAAAGGCCTCCGAAGTGTTACCTCCTCATAGAGAATACAATTGCGCAATCAATTTGGTACCAGGAGCTAAGCTCCCTAAGGGTAGGATATTTAATCTCTCTTGTCCCGAACGTGAGGGCATGAGAGAATATATCCAGGAAAGCCTGGCCAAGGGTTACATTCGCCCCTCCACTTCTCCGGTAGGTGCTGGCTTCTTCTTCGTAGGGAAGAAGGATGGTGGTCTTAGGCCATGCGTTGATTACCGAAACTTGAATAAGGTCACTGTAAGGAACCAGTATCCCCTTCCTTTGATTCCTGATCTCTTCAATCAATGGTTCTCTAAGTTTGATCTTCGGGGGCTTATAACCTTATCCGAATCAGAGAAGGGGATGAGTGGAAGACTGCGTTTAACACGCCCGAAGGTCATTTTGAATACCTCGTCATGCCCTTTGGGTTGTGTAATGCTCCCGCGGTCTTCCAGAATTTCATAAATGAGATTTTAAGAGACTACCTGGGGTATTTCTTGTAGTGTACCTTGATGACATACTTGTGTTTTCCAAGGACTGGTCCTCCCACATTGAGCATGTCAGGAAGGTGCTCCAGGCCCTTCGGGAAAACAAACTCTTTGCTAAATCTGAAAAATGTGTGTTTGGGGTGCAGGAGATACCATTTTTGGGTCAAATTCTCACTCCTAATGAATTCCGCATGGACCCGGCCAAGGTTCAGGCTGTGGCCGAATGGATCCAACGTGCCTCCCTGAAGGCGTTACAGTGCTTCCTGGGGTTTGCTATTTATTACAGGAGATTTATTGCTAACTTCTCAGTCATCGCTAAGCCTCTTACGGATCTTACTCGCAAAGGTGCTGATCTCCTCCACTGGCCTCCGGAGGCGGTCCAGGCTTTTGAGATCCTTAAGAAGTGCTTTATCTCTGCCCCAGTGCTGATTCAGCCTAACCAAATGGATCCATTCATCGTGGAGGTTGACGCCTCCGAGGTGGGAGTGGGTGCTGTGTTGTCCCAGGGTACCAGGTCCCTCACCCATCTCCGTCCCTGTGCCTACTTCTCCAGGAAGTTCTCACCCACTGAGAGTAACTATGACGTGGGCAACCCCGAACTCTTAGCCATTAAATGGGCATTTGAAGAGTGGCGCCACTTCTTGGAGGGGGCTAGGCACCAGGTAACGGTCCATACCGACCACAAGAATCTGGTTTTCCTAGAATCTGCCCAGAGGCTAAACCCGAGACAAGCTCGATGGGCGTTGTTTTTTACTAGATTCAACTTTGTGGTCAACTATAGGGCTGGGTCTAAAAATATTAAAGCTGATGCACTGTCTCGTAGCTTCATGGCCAGCCCCCCTTCGGAGGAAGATCTTGCTTGTGTTTTGCCCCCAGGTATAATAATTTCCTCTGTTGATTCTGACTTAGTCTCCGAAATTGCGGCTGATCAAGGTTCAGCTCCCGGGAACCTTCCTGAGAACAAGCTGTTTGTTCCTCTGCAATTCCGGCTAAGGGTACTCAGGGAAAATCATGACTCTGCACTATCTGGCCATCCAGGCATCCTGGGTACCAAGCACCTCATTGCTAGAAACTATTGGTGGCCTGGGTTGCCTAAAGACGTTAAGGCCTACGTCGCCGCTTGTGAAATTTGTACTTGGTCCAAGACTCCCAGGTCCCGACCAGTGGGCTTACTATGTTCTTTGGCCATTCCCCAGAGACCTTGGACCCATATCTCCATGGATTTTATCACCGATCTGCCTCCATCTCAAGGCAAGTCGGTGGTGTGGGTTGTAGTAGACCGCTTCAATAAGATGTGCCACTTTGTGCCCCTCAATAAACTACCCAATGCCAAGACATTACCTACCTTGTTTGTCAAACACATCCTGAGTCTACATGGGGTTCCTGTCAATATTGTTTCGGACAGAGGGGTACAATTTGTTTCATTATTTTGGAGAGCCTTCTATAAAAAGTTGGAGATTGATCTGTCCTTCTCCTCGGACTTCCATCCTGAAACTAATGGCCAAACTGAGAGGACTAATCAGTCTCTGGAACAATATTTAAGGTGTTTTATCTCTGACTGTCAATATGATTGGGTCTCCTTCATTTCCCTCGCTGAATTTTCCCTTAATAATCGGGTCAGTAACTCGTCAGGTGTCTCCCCCTTTTTCTATAATTTTGGGTTTATTCCACGGTTCTCCTCCGTTTCACCTGGTGGTTCCAACAATCCCGAGGTAGATGTCATTCATCGGGAACTGTGCACAGTCTGGGCCCAGGTTCAGAAGAACCTAGAGGCGTCCCAGAGCATACAAAAGACTCAGGCAGATAGAAGACGTTCTGCTAACCCCTTGTTTGTGGTCGTTGATCTGGTGTGGCTGTCTTCAAAAAATTTGCGCCTTAAAGTTCCGTCCCAAAAATTTGCTCCCCAGTTTATAGTGCTGTACAAGGTCATTGAGGTCCTTAACCCTGTCTCCTTCCGGCTGGAGTTACCCCCGTCTTTTCAAATACACGACGTGTTTCATGCCTCTCTCCTGAAACTCTGCTCCCTGTCCTTGGCTACCTCGAGGAAACCTCCGGTCCCTGTTCTCACCCCTGAAGGGGTAGAATTCGAGGTGGCCAAGATTGTGGACAGCAGGATGGTCCAAGGCTCCCTCCAGTACCTGGTCCATTGGAGAGGATACGGGCCTGAGGAGAGGACTTGGGGACCCGCCCGAGATGTTCACGCTGGGGTATTGCTCAGGAGGTTCCATCTTCGGTTCCCCAATAAGCCAGGTCCACCTAGGAAGGGTCCAGTGGCCCCTCATAAAAGGGGGGGTACTGTAAAGGATCTGCCAGACACAGCTTCTGTGTCGACGCCCGTGGTTAATCAGTCAGCAACTGTTCCTAGGTCTGATAGAGTGACTCGATTTGCTACCACTCAGGCTGGTAGGCTGAGGAGTGGGAGAACCTATCACAGCCTGGCCAGACGGTTCTAACTCCCGCCCTCGGTCTAATTATACCTTCATTTGCTGCTTGTCCTTTGCCTGTGATTCTCTCGTTTCCTGGCTCTGCTATTCCTGCTATTACTATTGACCTCTGCTTCATATTGACCCTGGCTTTACTGACTACGCTCCTGCTCTACGTTTAGTACCTCGTACACTCCTGGTTTGACTCGGCTCGTTCATTACTCTTGTTGCTCATGGTGTTGCCGTGGGCAACTGCCCCATTTCCCTTAGCTTCTGTGTACCCTTGTCTATTTGTCGGTCATGCACATATTGAGCGTAGGGACCGTCTCCCAGTTATACGCCGTCGCCTAGGACAGGCCGTGCAAGTAGGCATTGACTGAGTGGCGGGTAGTTTAGGGCTCATCTGTCTGTCTCCCTACCCCGACATTACAGGCATCTTGACCCAAGTAGAGATTTTTAGCATGAAGAGGCATAATATTTAAAGGGATAAAGTTCTCAATGTCTGCATCAATTTTTAATACCTAGCTATTCAAAATGTTGAGCTGGTTGCAAAACCTTGAGTTTATTCAAGGTTAGTTCAAAATTGTCTAGAGGAATATATGGAAGGAGTGAAGATTTACTTCAATTGATACTCAGTCCAGAAAATCTTCCAAAGTCCTCTATTGCATGTAAAATCTTAGGTAAAGTATTTTTCTGAATGGTTCAAACATAGTAATATATCATCTGCGTAAAGTAGAACTTTACCCCCCTCCCTCCGCTGCCGAAGCCCACTATATCCTCTCTGCTTCTTAACCAAACTGTTGGTAGCTCTTTAAACATAGTAAACAGCAGCGTAGAGAGGGGGCATCCCTGCCGAGTACCACGAGTCAGACAGAAAGGGGCTGTAAGTCCACCATTAAGTCTCACTCTTGCGCTAGGTCTAACATAAATTTTCCTTACCATATAATTATATTCTTGGCCTAGATCAAACTTCTCCATCACTTTACATAAGTATTCCCAATCCACCCTGTCAAACGCCTGGTAGCATCCAATGACAGGATGGAACGGGCCCCACCTTCACCCAACTGCATGTTTCCAAACAACCAAGATGATCATTTACATTTCTTCCTGGGATAAACCCACTTTGGTCAGTGTGTATAATTAGTGAACTTAGCTTAGCAACCTCATTGCCAATGCTTTAGGATATATTTTCACATCCGTATTAAGAAGTGAAATTAGTCTATATGACTCAATTTCTTTAGGATCTTTACCTTTTTTTTCAAACAGTAATAATAGCCTCAGTCATTGACAATGTGAGACCCTCCCCCTTATCCGACACCTTTATGGTTTCCAATATTAAGGGGAGTAACTTCTTACCGTATTTTCTATATATCTCTAACAGGAAAACATCAGACCCTGGGGGTGTATTCCCAGAGAAGGATCTAACAGCCTGCCTAAGATCCTCTACTGTTATGGGGGCTCCCACGATTTTCCTCTGTTCCTCTACTAAAGTAGGGTGTTTTATCCCATCAAGAAAATTACTTTATTCTACATCACTAACTCCTAACGCCCTCTTATGTAAATCAGAATAGAAGTCGTGAAATTCCCTCATTATTTATCTTCCGGCTCCCGAGAGAGACCCCAAACTCCCCCCTCCCCCCCGTCGTCCCCTAACACACGCAACAATACTAGGCATCAATTGGTTGGCAATGATCTGTGTTAGCAATCCACCGGGTTTCCCAGATTCACAGAAATAATTCTGACCAGAGAAAAACAGTTACCCGGCTGTCTTTAGACAGCCCGACACCCGCTCTAGCTGGCACGGGCCACCCGTGCAGGGCTTATGCCACAGCGGCGCCTTTTCACGGCGCTGGAGCATAAGTACCCTTAACGGCCACCGTGAAAACACGTATGGGCGGTCAATAGGTCTAAACAGTTTATGAGGTATTTGTCCTCAGTGGGACAAACTGGGCACAACATATTGTGCACTAAAATGGCATATTATTGGAAAATTGGAATTTTTATTTTGCACCATCCGCTCTGCATTCATTTCTAATGTTAAAACACCTGTGGGGTCAAAATGCTCACTACACCATTTAAAATGTCTTAAGTGATGAAGTTTCTAAAATGTGGGTCACTACTTGGTCGTCTGTTTTACTATTTGACATCAGAGCCCTGCAAATATGGGCCAATACTGCGAAAATCACCAAAATAGGCCTTAAATGCGCATGGTGCTCTTTCACTCCTAAGCCCTGTCATCTGTCCAGGCAAATGATAAATGCCTTAAGCGGTGTATTTCCCAAAATTTGGTCACTTCACTGCAATTTCCACTGTACTCTGGTACCTCGGGAGTTTTGCAAATGCGACATGGCGGCCAAAAAACAATCCAGAAAAATCTGCATGCCAAATAGTGCTCCTGCCTTTCGGAGCACTGCCGTACTTGGGAGAAAAAACTTTAGAAACGTTAGGATTCTTTTTCTCCTTTATCCCTTGGGGAAATTAAAAAAATTTAACTTTTAGTGGAAAAAATTGTGATTTTCATTTTCACAGCCTAATACCAAGAAATTCTGTAATAGACCTGTGGAGTCTAAATGCTCACTATACCGTATACCTAGATCACACGTGTCAAATCTGCAGCCCTCCAGCTGTTGCAAATCTACAATTCCCAGCATGCCTTAAAAGCATGCAGCAACCAGGGAATGCTTGCAGCAACCAGGGAATGCTTGGGAGTTATAGATTTGCAACAGCTGGAGGGCCACAGGTTTGACTCCACTGCCCTAGATAGATTCCTTAAGGGGTGTAGTTTCCCAAGTGGAGTCACTCTCTGGCAGTTTCCACTGTTTTGGTCCCTAAGGGGCTTTGAAAATGTGACATGGTACCCAAAAAACATTCTAGCAAAATTTAAGCTTCAAAAGCCAAATGGCGCTTCTTCCCTTTTGCTTTACAAATGTTGGGGTGCTTTTTCTCCTTTAATCTTTTGTGGAAGTTTACATTTAATTGAAAAAAATGTAGATTTTATTTTAAGGGCCCAATTCAAATGGATTCAGCAAAACCCTGTGGGGTCAAAATGTTCACTATTCACCTAGAGGAATTCCTTAAGTGGTGTAGTTTCCTAAATGTAGTCACTTTTTGGGGTTTCTACTGTTTTGGGCCCCCAGGGACTTTGTAAATTTGACATGGCACCCAAAAACCATTCCAGCAAAATGTAAGATCCAAAAGTCAAATTGAGCTCCTTCCTTTCTGAGCCATGCCATGTGTCCAAACAGCAGTTTATTACCACAAATGGGGTATTACCATACTCAGGAGAAATTGCTTTTTAAATGTTGGGATTGCTTTTTTTCTATTATTCCTCATGGAAATGAAAAAAATCTGAGATAAAACTACATTTTATGAGAATAAAATTTAGATTTTAATTTTCACAGCCTAATTGCAATGATTTCAGCAAAAGACCTGTGGGTCAAAATGCTTACTATAACCCTAGATAAATTATTTTAGGGGTGTAGTTTCCAAAATGGGGTCACTTTTAGAGGGTTTCCATTGTTTTGGTCCCTCCGGGGCTTTGCAAATGCGACATGGCACCTAAAAACCATTCCAGCAAAAATTGAGCTCCAAAAGCCAAATGGTGCTCCTTCCCTTTTGAGCCCTGTCATTTGTCCATACAGCAGTTTATTACCACATATGGGGAATTACCGTAATTGGGAGAAATTGCTTTATAAACATAGGGGCTCTTTTTCACCTTTATTCCTTGTAAAAATTTAAAATTTCTATGTTTTTTCAGAAACAAAAATGTAGATTTTCATTTTCACTGCCTATCTGCAATAAATTCAGCAAAGAACTTGTGGGGTCAAAATGCTCACTATACCCGTCCACAAATTCCTTGGGGTGTGTAATTTTCCAAATGGGGTCACTTTTGAGGGGTTTCCTCTTTTTTGGCACCACAAGACCTCTTCAAATGGAGGCCCCAAAATCTACTAGGTGCTCCTTCAATTCTGAGGCCTGTGTTTGAGTCAAGCATCACATTAGGGTCACATGTGGAATATTTATAAAAACTGCAGAATCTGGGCAATAAATATTGAGTTGCATTTCTCTTGTTACAGAAAAAATTAATCAAAACAGAATTTCGGCAAAAAAAATAACATTTGTAAATTTCACCTCTACATTGCCTTAATTCTTGTGAAACACCTAAAGGGTTACAAAACTTTCTAAATGCTGTTTTGAATACTTTGAGGGATGCAGTTTTTAAAATGGGGTGATTTATGGGGAGTTTCGAATAAATATGGCCCTCAAAGCCACTTCAGAACTGAACTGTTCCCTTAAAAAATAGGTTTTGGAAACATAAAGTTTCTTGTGTGGTATTACTATCTATTTTACAAGCAAATACATTCAAATTTAGAAAAATTATAATTTTTGCTAATTTTCTCAAAATGTTAGTGTTTTTTACAGATTCCGACAATGTATCGACCAAATTTTAAAGTAACATAAAGTACAATGTGTCACGAGAAAGCAATCTCAGAATCGCTTGGATACATAAAAGCATTCCAAAGTTATTACCACATAAATATATGGATTTTACATTTAAAAAAAATCGCAACCCCAAATCCACCACAACTTTGATCAACAGAATCTAAGGCTACTCTGAGGTCTTCGCCAGAGCCCACCGCAAGGCGGGATAGTTTTTGATGCACAGAACCCAGGTTGTCTCAGCAGAGTTCAGTGTTGGATAAGAGGTCAATGCAGGCAATACCTGACTAGTATAACCAGCCAGCTAGAGGGTAAACAGAAAGTCCAAAACAGAGCGAGTGGAAATCAGGTACAGCAGAGGTCAGAACCAGCCGGGAGCAGATAATTTAAAATCGACAAACATGGGGTTAAAGAGAGACAAGTCAAGGTCACTTTACAAGAAGTTCAGAATTCTAGGGCACAGGGTAAATGAGTGCTTGATCACAACACGAAAGTAAGGAGAAAAATTCACAAGCAAAGAAAGAGGGAGGAGGCCAGGTATAAATACCCCACCCTACACCTGACAGGAAGTGGGATAGGCTCAGGAAGTAACAGAACCGCCCAGAAGCTAGATCAGTAGTCATGGCGATCTTAGACAGAGACATGCAGGATCGAGCTGTTAATGATCACATCTACGTTCATATCTTAGATGTGATCGATAACAGGTGGATCCTTCGTGTCAGAGATTTGCAGGACCTACTGTCATCAAACCCATCAGTCCCGCGGACCTGACGGATTCAGGTCTTAGCAAACGATGCAGCTGCTCTGTATACAAAATGCAAAGTAGCTGTATCTCAAAAAGTAAAAAGAAGTTATAATAAAATGTATTTAGGAAGTTGCCCCAGTCACACTGATGCACAATTTTATTTAAAAAGAAAAAAAAAAAAACGATGTCAAAAGTGTACATAGCCTTTAAGCTTAGACAAAGCTATCAGGAATCTCCTGATCCAATTGTGTTCAACCAACCTAAAATAAAAAATATATTGAGGCCGGAGACCTGGTCTTTCAAGGTGTTTGGTTTTAAATTCTTATCCAGCCCTGCCTGGAGAAAATCCCAAATCAAGGAGATATCTTGCTTGGAGAGGGGGTTCTAATCTACACCTGCAAAATTGATAAATGCTCGCCAAACCCTCAAATAGATATTAGAAATAACCTGCTTACTGCTGGCTTGTAAGGTAGAAATAACTGACTCAGAAAAGCCTATCTTCCTAAGTACCATCCTCTCAGTTTCCAAACAGTTAGGAGTAGCTTGGATATGTTGGGGTGAACTACTAGGCCCTGGGACAAGAGACCCGATCTGTTTGGGAGAATCCATGGATGATCTGAAGACATTCTCCTCAACTAAGTGAACTGGGGTCTTTTTGGCTAAAAGGGAGCAATGATAATGACTGAAGCCCTGTCCTTCCTGATCTGCCTTATTACCCTCGGTACCAGACATAGGCGAGGGAAAGCATAATCCTGTTCCTGACTCCAGCATAGAGCAAGTGTGTCTGCTGCCCTCTCCAAGTAAGATATCTCCTTGATTTGGGATTTTCTCCAGGCAGGGCTGGATAAGAATTTTAAACCAAACACCTTGAAAGTCTAGGTCTCCGGCCTTAATTCATTTTTTATTTTAGGTTGGTTGAACACCATTGGATCAGGACGTTCCTGTTCTCCCTGGTAGCAAAATGATCTGTGGAGGCAACCCCCCATTTGGATACTATCTAGCTAAAAGACCTATGGGTTTAGGAGCCACTCTGACTTATGTAACCTGATTCTGCATAGAAAGTCTGCAATTTGATTGTCCTTGCCCCTGAGATGGACTGCTAATAGGGACAATGAGTGAAGCTCGACTAGAGAAAATATCCTGGTGGACACTTCCATCAATGAGTCCAATCTGGTTCCCCCTTGATGGTTTAAGTACCCCACTGCTGTTGTATCGTTCAAGTAAATTTTTATATTCTGTCCCGAGACTATAGGTATACTGATATACAGATAAAAAATAGAGTCTCCAAGTCGCTGCTGCACGGGGAAAGCAATGAGCATAAAGGAAGTGTATGGTATAGGTAATTTATTGAAAACAAGGCTACGCGTTTCAATGCCGCACCGGCATCTTCATCAGGCCATCGATGTGTTCGAGACTAAGGCCTCATTTACACGAGCGTGTGCGTTTTGCGCGCGCAAAAAACGCTGCGTTTTGCGCGCGCAAAAGGCACTTGGCAGCTCCGTGTGTCATCCGTGTATGATGCGCGGCTGCGTGATTTTCGCGCAGCCGCCATCATATTGATGAGGCTAGTCGACGCCCGTCACTGTCCAAGGTGCTGAAAGAGTTAACTGATCGGCAGTAACTATTTCAGCACCCTCGACAGTGAATGCCGAACACAATATACACCAACCTGTGAATAAAAAAAGACTTTCATACTTACCAAGAACTTCCTGCTTCCCCCAGTCCGGGCTCCCGGCCGTTGCCTTGGTGACGCGTCCCTCTCTTGTCATCCGGCCCCACCTCCCAGGATGACGCCGCAGTCCATGAGACCGCTGCAGCCTGTGATTGGCTGCAGCCTGTGCTTGGCCTGTGATTGGCTGCAGCCTGTGCTTGGCCTGTGATTGGCTGCAGCTGTCACTTTGACTGAACTGTCATCCCGGGAGGTCGGACCGGAGTTATCGGTAAGTCAGAACGTCTTTTTTTTTTTACAGGTTCATGGATTTTCGGAGCGGAAGTCACTGTCCATGGTGCTGAACCAGTTTAACGCTTTCAGCACCGTGGACAGTGACTGTCTCCTGACGTCGCGTACCCGAACATTTTTTACCGGTTTCGGTCAAAACGAGTTTGGCCGAACCCGGTGAAGTTCGGGGCGCTCATCTCGAATTTGACACTCCGTTTGGATGTTTGTAAACAGAAAAGCACGTGGTGCTTTTCTGTTTACATTCAGGAGTTTGACAGCTCTTGCGCGAATCACGCAGTTCGCACGGAAGTGCTTCCGTGCGGCATGCGTGGTTTTCACGCACCCATTGACTTCAATGGGTGCGTGAGTGCGCGAAAAACGCACGATTATAGAACATGTCGTGAGTTTTTTTCTGCGCACACGCAATGAGCGCAATTCACGCATCGTCTAAACAGCCCCATTGACTAATATAGGTGCGTACGACATGCGTGCAAAGCACGCGCGTCGCACGCGCGTATAATACGTTCGTGTAAATGAGGCCTAAAGGTATGACATTTTTCAGCATCTGTAAAATTGCTGCTAACTCCTTTAATTTGAAGACATCATAAATGATAACCTTATTAACCCTGAAGGAAGAAGGAGTTGCAGTGCGCTCCCCAACCCCAGGGGCCTTCATCCATGGTTATGTTGAGTATTGTTAATGTTACCAACGAAACCCCTTTTTTTAGTTTCTTACTGTTCTTTTAACACCTGAGAGATAATCTGGCTGTAGATGAGAGGTGAAGGGCATGATCCAAGCAGAATCTACTTCTGTCACATATTTTTCAAAACATCCAGTTGAAGAGCACTGGATTTGAATTATGCCCACATCACCGCTGGGATACATAATGTTAGAAGTCCAATGACCAACATAGCCTGTCTAAAAAATGTTGTATGGCTTAGGAAAAGGTCTGAAACCCTGTCTAGCAGAGGTTGCATTTTTCCCCATGGAAGGAAGGACATCTGTTTGGAGGAGTTTGGAGGAATCCCCAAAAATATACACCTGTTGGAAGGGATCAAAATTGACTTTCTCAGATGTATGTTCCTTCCTATTTCTATTAAAATAGAACAAATCATATCCAGCTGAAGCGTCAGAGCCTTGACTGAAACCGCCACTATTAGAAAGTCATCTACATATGGGATCAGAAGAAAGTCCTGATGAAGGAGTTTATCTCTGCTATTAACTTTGTAAAGACTCTTGGTGTCTGCGAGATGCCAAAGGGGAGGGCCCTGCATTTAAGGTGGGTTAAGGACTTGTTGAAAACCACTGCTACCCTTAAAGAGGCTCTGTCACCAGATTTTGCAACCCCTATCTGCTATTGCAGCAGATAGGCACTGCAATGTAGATTACAGTAACGTTTTTATTTTTAAAAAACGAGCATTTTTGGCCAAGTTATGACCATTTTTGTATTTATGCAAATGAGGCTTGCAAAAGTCCAAGTGGGCGTGTTTAAAGTAAAAGTCCAAGTGGGCGTGTATTATGTGTGTTACATCGGGGCGTTTTTACTACTTTTACTAGCTTTTACAGACACAGCCGTGTTCTCGAGAGATCACGCTGTGACGTCACTCACTTCCTGCCCCAGGTCCTGCATCGTGTCGGCCACATCGGCACCAGAGGCTGCAGTTGATTCTGCAGCAGCATCAGCGTTTGCAGGTAAGTCGATGTAGCTACTTACCTGCAAATGCTGATGCTGCTGCAGAATCAACTGTAGCCTCTGGTGCCGATGTGTCCTCGCTCGTCCGACACGATGCAGGACCTGTGAGTGACGTCACAGCGTGATCTCTCGAGAACACGCTGTGTCTGCACTGCCAGAAGCTGGGCGTTCTGAAGAGAAGTGGATGATACTTCTCGTCAGAACGCCCAGCTAGTAAAAGTAGTAAAAATGCCCCGATGTACGCACATAATACACGCCCACTTGGACTTTTGGACTTTTATTTTAAACACGCCCACTTGGACTTTTGCAAGCCTCATTTGCATAAATACAAAGATGGTCATAACTGGGCCAAAAATGCTCGTTTTTAAAAAATAAAAACGTTACTGTAATCTACATTGCAGCGCCTATCTGCTGCAATAGCAGATAGGGGTTGCAAAATCTGGTGACAGAGCCTCTTTAAGTATTTCTGGTGAGCACCTCAAATCAGGATGTGATAATAGGCATCCTCCAGTTCCATTGATGACATTACACAGTCTTTGAAAAGAAGATTGACTGTTCATTATATACTTCCAGGCAAGGAAGTTATTTAGTTGTTTTAGGTTTATTAACAAGAAAAAAATGGGAGAATATAAGCTCTTTCATATGTCTACCCTGGAAACTAGAATTAAGGCTTCATTCACACGAGCGGGTCCGATTTGCGTGTGCAAAAATCGGACCGTATTTCATGCATTTCATGTCTGTGTGCCATCAGTGTGCTTTCCGTTCCGCATCGGTGTGCTTTGCAAGTGGCATTTGTTTTTCACATCCGTGATTCTCCACTGCAAGCTCTTTCCTTTTTTTATTTTTTTATTTCTCTGCATTTCTTTAGCAACTGATGCGTGAAACACGGATAGCACACAGATGTCGTCCGTGTGCTGCCCGTGTTTTTCACGGACCTATAGAGTTCAATGGGTGGCAAGGTCTGCAAAAACTGACCAATATAGGACATGCAGTGAGTTTCACGCAGCAGACACTCGCTGCATGAAAAATCACGCATATCTGAATAGCCATACTGACTTACATTGGTTTGTGTGCTGTCCGTTATTTCAACGGACAGCACACGGACGCAGGACACGCTTGTCTTTATGAGCCCTTAGACCTCTCAGGAAAAAATTCTGATTCTAAGACTAGCTGTTTTACTGGATCTTTTTGAATCTTCATAGAAAGAAACCTGTATGGTGAAAGGCTCTTGAACTCTAGATAATAACCTGTTCTTATAATACCCAAGATCCACCGATTTTCAGAAATTTCCCAATTTTATAAAAAAAGGGACAGACGACCTCCCACACCACTTCTACTGGCATAATTTTTGGTGGACCTTGTTCTTTGGATCATTCTGAGGCCTGAAAAGAATTAAATCTTTCAGGGAAATTTTGAGGTCTTAAAATCTGGTCACTTCTGATTTGGTTTCCTATTGACAATTCTGGGATGAAAGTAATCAGGTTGTCTACCCTGAGTAGGAATCCCTTCCTCCTTTCTGAGGCCTTCTCTAGGAGATCATATAATGAGGAACCAAACAAAATATCGGCAGAACATGGAATGGAGCAAAGCTTTCCTTTTGAACCTGTGTCCCCTTCTAGGTTTTCAACTAGATAGCCCTTCTGACTGAATTTGAAAAAGCTGCTGATCTAGCTGATCGGCGGACCAAATCCACTTATGCGTCTGCCAAGAAGTCTGCTGCTTCAGTACTGGGAGGGCGGAAAGAATCTGTTCTCTGTAGGTATTAGCCTCAATATACAGCTCAAGCTGGGAAATCCTAATTTTTAGGGATCTAAAATGCATTTCCATTTCATACTTTTTATCGAGAGCATAAGGAACTGCTTTTACAGCACACTTAATTTAAAAATTCTCTGTTTAGTAACTATTTCATCATGACTACTCTGACTTATCAGCTGAGTATTTTTTGCGCTTCTTCAGATACAGATACTGTTCCTCATAGGCTATTACATAACTACAGACTGCTGTAGAATGAATAACCAAACCGAAAATGCAGCATGAATCAATGTGGCACAATTTATGTAAAAAATAAAAAGAGAAAGTATGTACAAATGACATGGGCTGATCCTAGGGTGTTAACCCAAAAAGCATCACAACTGAATATATATAACATAGAACCTATAGAGTGTAGGGCACAATTAACACAAATATATTTTTAGAAAGAATATATAAATTTTATTGAGTGTCACAACATTAAAAATAGGTCATACTGAGCATGAACAAAAAGACGTCTAACAATTACAGAGGACATACAAGAGACAATAAATGACAGTGTCAAGGGTGGTATAACAATCTACTTCTAGGTTAAATTAGCCTGATCAGATAAATAGTAATTAAAACCTCTGTATATATATTTTGGCATTTAAATTGCAAAGTGCAAGATATATACAGATGAAAAGAGACTGCATGAAAAATAACTGCACAAAGCTTGATGCTAGGGTCCAATGTATGGTACAAACAGTACCTTCGGTGTATGATACAAGCAGTTTAAGTGAAGTAACACCTAGAGGATAAGATGTATAACATACCCATTGTAGTCCTCTGCAAGGAGAGAACGTCAGTCCCGACGCGCGTTTCGGCGAAATGCCTTCGTCCGGGGGAGGCGTCTCTCCAGCAGGGACCTCCCCTTTAAGTATATAGCTGTCCAATCATGTCAACAGCGTGGATCACATGGGGCAGGAGGCTTGTATAGAGTGGCGTCATGTGTCGGGGGCGGGAGAGCCCGTAACCATCGCGTGGCCGCGCGTCATCCAGGGGGCGTGGATCAACAGCGACTGACGCCGCAGAGACACGCCCACTTAGATACAGACGCACGAGTCAGAGGGAAGCCAAGACATCCCCCCCGACACAAGCGCACGAACAAGCACTGCTACGATGAGTATAACCCATGAGATGTTTAAAACATATGACTGGACAGCTAGGATGGAGTAAAAAAGACATGAAACTTGATACCCATCAGTAAACCATTATGTATTAGGTTTAAGTGTGACAGATTTAAAAATAAAATAAAAAACGATATCAATAGAAGCAGGCAAGATACAAAGTATACAAAGTGGTACAGAGTTACACCGATTACACCATGCAATAAAATAAAATAATGTATCGCATTTATAATAAGCCATAAATCTTATATATATCCAGTATATCAAGATGACAATATATATATAATACAAACATATATATACATATATGTACATAGACATTGGTAATTAGATAAGAATATATATTAGTTGTTATATATACATAGCGAGACACTGGACAATAAGTTAATAGGTATACATGATATGTGTGAAAAGTGTAATAAAGTGGTAAGTGTGTGTTACTGTATCATATAATAAATATCATTAAAAAACTGTATGCGAAGTGTCTATGTGAAATAAAAATAAATATAAATAGTAAAAAGTAAACTGTAAATATATAGAGATATCAATTTCATAATTATTAGTTGTAAAGAAGGGGGGGGGAAATGGGGGGGGGAGGAGGGGGAAGAGGGAAAATGTGAAAAAATGTGTATATATGAAAAAATATATATATATATGTGTGTGTGTGTGTGTGATGAATGTGATAATTATATAATAAAATAAAAAGATTAAGATTGGTGCATACTGTAAAATAATATATAATACAATAAAGATATTAGTTAGAATATATATCAAACCAGAATGGTATGAGTGTGTGAGGAAGTGAAAGGTGCATAAATATAGATATTTTTATCTATATTTATAAAAACGGAAAAATAAGTGATGAAATAATCATAATGAATATAAAAACATATAAAAATAAATAAAAATATATATAAATAAATAGGGTCACAGACACAACCATATTGCACAGAAAGGGTGAATAGAGTTCTTCTTAAGTGTAGACGTATGTTCGTCACACTATATTCATGGCTTATCATTCTCCAAATTGTATCGAGTCATAGATGTTCTATAATAAAAGGGGAGGCGATTAAACACACACAAAAAACATAAAACATACTTAAAATAATCCGCTGGAGGTCAATGGTCATAGGAATGGAGCGAAGTTCAGGTTCTCATTGAGCCCAGAAGGAGACATTGTCCTTAGAGTCCAGATCCACTTGGATTCGCATTTTGCCAAGTTTTTAGAGATGTCGCCCCTTCGAATATGTTTTTCGATGCAGTCGATTCCTCTTACTTTAAGTTTAGTTGGATCACATGAATGGTATGCCTTGAAATGTCGAGCGACAGGTTTCAAGGTTTCAAGGGTCTCTGTCATTTTAGCTAAGGCAATATCACGGACATTTTCCCTAACCCGAATTTTGAGTTCACGGGTAGTAAGGCCAACATATATCTTAGGGCAGGGACATGTGGCGTAATAAACAACTGCCTTGGTTGAGCAGGTGATAGAATGAGTGATGGTAAATGTGCGTTTGCCCGTTGAGTCAACGAATGTTGTTGCTTTCTCTATATTAGAGCATGCAACACAATGTCCGCACGTCTTACAGCCCCATTTAGGGCCCTTGGTACCAAAAGGAAACTTTTGGTTTTTTAGTTGGTAGTGACTGCGGACAAGGTGATCTTTGAGGTTTTTTGAACGTCGTGCCGAAACTGTTGGATATTTAGAGATATATTTCTCAATCGTAGGATCAGTAAGTAGTATGGGCCAGAACTGCTTCAATATCTCTTTCATTTGAGGCCATCGTGAATGGTTTTCCGTGGTAAATCTTACCTGTGTCTCTAGTTTGTTCTTTGGTTTAGGGAATAAAAGTTAATCTCTCTATGTATTTTTCGCACGATGATACGCCTTTTTTATCGAGCGTTTGCTATACCCACGGGCAAGAAACCGATTGGTAAGATCGTAGGCCTGTTTCTCAAATACATCTGTAGAGGAACAAATCCTTCTAATCCTTAGAAATTGACCTATCGGAACAGCCTTTATCGTCTGTATGGGGTGAGAAGAGGAGGCATCGATAAAGGAATTAACCGACGTAGTCTTCCGAAAAACGTCGGATTGGAGAAAGCCGTTTGCATCTTTGCACAATTTAACATCTAGAAATTCTGCCCGACATTTGTCATAATGATAGGTTAGTTTGATGTTTAAATTATTTGTGTTTAGTGCACTGATGAAAGTCTCAAAGGACTCTGGTGTCCCCTTCCAGATGAGCAGAATATCATCGATGTACCGGGCCCAAAAATCAAGTTTCATGTCTTTTTTACTCCATCCTAGCTGTCCAGTCTTATGTTTTAAACATCTCATGGGTTATACTCATCGTAGCAGTGCTTGTTCGTGCGCTTGTGTCGGGGGGGATGTCTCGGCTTCCCTCTGACTCGTGCATCTGTATCTAAGTGGGCGTGTCTCTGCGGCGTCAGTCGCCGTTAATCCATGCCCCCTGGATGACGCGCGTCCACGGGATGGTTACGGGCTCTCCCGCCCCCGACACATGACGCCACTCTATACAAGCCTCCTGCCCCATGTGATCCACGCTGTTGACATGATTGGACAGCTATATACTTAAAGGGGAGGTCCCTGCTGGAGAGACGCCACCCCCGGACGAAGGCATTTCGCCGAAACGCGCGTCGGGACTGACATTCTCTCCTTGCAGAGGACTACAATGGGTATGTTATACATCTTATCCTCTAGATGTTACTTCACTTAAACTGCTTGTATCATACACCGAAGGTACTGTTTGTACCATACATTGGACCCTAGCATCAAGCTTTGTGCTTGTTGTTATATTTGCACTGGTTGCAGTTATTTTTCATGCAGTCTCTTTTCAACTGTATATATCTTGCACTTTGCAATTTACATGGCAAAATATACACTACCGTTCAAAAGTTTAGGATCATTTAGAAATTTCCTTATTTTTGAAAGAAAAGCACAGTTTTATTCAATGAAGATAACATTAAATTAATCAGAAATACACTCTATACATTGTTAATGTGCTAAATGACTATTCTAGCTGCAAACATCTGGTTTTTAATGCAATATCTACATAGGTGTATAGAGGCCCATTTCCAGCAACCATCACTCCAGTGTTCTAATGGTACATTGTGTTTGCTAACTGTGTTAGAAGGCTAGTGGATGATTAGAAAACACTTGAAAACCCTTGTGCAATTATGTTAGCACCGATGTAAACAGTTTTGCTGATTAGAGGAGCTATAAAACTGACCTTCCTTTGAGCTAGTTGAGAATATGGAGCATTACATTTGTGGGTTCGATTAAACTCTTAAAATGGCTAGAAAAAGAGAGCTTTCATGTGAAACTCGACAGTCTATTCTTGTTCTTAGAAATGAAGGCTATTCCATGCGAGAAATTGCCAAGAAACTGAAGATTTCCTACAACGGTGTGTCCTACTCCCTTCAGAGGACAGCACACACAGGCTCTAACCAGAGTAGAAAGAGAAGTGGGAGGCCCCGCAGCACAACTGAGCAACAAGACAAGTACATTAGAGTCTCTAGTTTGAGAAATAGACGCCACACAGGTCCTCAACTGGCAGCTTCATTAAATAGTACCCGCAAAACGCCAGTGTCAACGTCTACAGTGAAGAGGCGACTCCGGGATGCTGGCCTTCAGGGCAGAGTGGCAAAGAAAAAGCCATATCTGAGACTGGCTAATAAATGGAAAAGATTAATATGGGCAAAAGCACACAGACATTGGACAGAGGAAGATTGGAAAAAAGTGTTATGGACAGACGAATCTAAGTTGGATCACACAGAAGAACATTTGTGAGATGCAGAACAACTGAAAAGATGCTGGAAGAGGGCCTGACGCCATCTGTCAAGCCTGGTGGAGGTAATGTGATGGTCTGGGGTTGCTTTGGTGCTGGTAAAGTGGGAGATTTGTACAAGGTAAAAGGGATTTTGAATAAGGAAGGCAATCACTCCATTTTGCAACGCCATGCCATACCCTGTGGACAGCGCTTGATTGGAGCCAATTTCATCCTACAACAGGACAATGACCTAAAGCACACCTCCAAATTATGCAAGAACTATTTAGGGAAGAAGCAGGCAGCTGGTATTCTATCTGTAATGGAGTGGCCAGCGCAGTCACCAGATCTCAACCCCATAGAGCTGTTGTGGGCGCAGCTTGACCGTATGGTACGCAAGAAGTTCCCATCAAGCCAATCCAACTTGTGAGAGGGCCTTCTGGAAGCATGGGGTGAAATTTCTCCCGATTAAATCAGCAAATTAACAGCTAGAATGCCAAAGGTCTGCAATGCTGTAATTGCTGCAAATGGAGCATTCATTGACGAAAGCAAAGTTTGAAGGAGAAAATTATTATTTCAAATAAAAATCATTATTTCTAACCTTGTCAACGTCTTGACTATATTTTCTAGTCATTTTGCAACTCATTTGATAAATATAAGTGTGAGTTTTCATGGAAAACACAAAATTTTCTGGGTGACCCCAAACTTTTGAACGGTAGTGTATATACAGAGGTTTTAATTACTATTTATCTGATCAGGCTAATTTAACCTAGAAGTAGATTGTTATACTACCCTTGACACTGTCATTTATTGTCTCTTGTATGTCCTCTGTAATTGTTAGACGTCTTTTTGTTCATGCTCAGTATGACCTATTTTTAAAGTTGTGACACTCCATAAAATGTATATATTCTTTCTCAAATATATTTGTGTTAATTGTGTCCTACACTATAGGTTCTATATCAGCTGTTTAGGGCAATACACCAAGGTTTACTTGGCTCTACTGAGGTCTAGCCTTCAAATATAGGCACTAGTATAGCATATACTAACATATGTATACTAACTAGACCTTCTTCCTGCATGTACCAATAGGTTTATGTTGAATATATATAACCTAGAGGAAATAGATGCTAAGAAACAAGAAGATTATGAAAAATAGAAAAATACTTTATTTAACATACATAATACAGGACAATAAACAATGAATAAAAATGAAGAATCCATAGACCAGCAGTTAAAAAGGGACACTGAGCTGTGTATCTACCAAATGATCATAAATTACAAATTTGTATCCATGACTAACCTTCAGAAAAAATACGAGTAGTAGAGTGACCATATGTAGATGTATCAATATGTTGCATAAACAAAATGAATGTGTATAGAAATACTAATAAGTCATATGTTAGTGAATTTGCAAGTACAAATATAACCCATAAAATAGTGTGAAAAGGGGGCGGAGCGTAGCCGTGCAGCGTGATGGCAGCTTGAGACCAGAGCTCCTCACTGATACCAGCCAAAACCCGAGCTATATCGACCCACATCGTTGGAAAATGGTTAAACCGGCAAAGGAGAAACTTAAAGATCACACTGGCACACCCAAACCGGGGAAAGCACAAGCAGACATGGAGAAATTTCTCCATAAAAGGCATGAAGAATCTCCGGCCCGGAAATCTAAGATGGCCGCCGTGCATGCTGCTCCACAGTGCCGAGATGACGATTCAGATGAGGAGAGTGGAGGTGAGCAATCTGAGTCGGGAGACACTAATGATTTAGCACCAGTGTCACGGGGGTTTATGAAGAGGATCTTATACAAAGCCTTGACTCCTCTTACTAAAGAACTGTCAGAGATAAGCACTGATTTACGTCAGATAGGATCACGGGTGGAGACGCTTGAAGCGGCATAGACAGACATGAGAGTTTATCATGACAGAGTGCGGGACATTCTACATTCACAACAAGATCAATTGAATGAGATGTTTATGCGGACAGAAGACCAGGAAAATAGGAGTCGGAGGAAGAATATCAGGCTGCGGGGAGTACCTGAGTCATACGCACATGAGACTTTGGGCAAACTTGCTCATGACATATTCTCTTCAGTTCTAGGAGTAAACAGCCATGATACAGTTCGGATAGAACGTGTCCATAGAGCACTCCGCCCAAAACCTCGCTCTAATGATCCCCCCCGCGACATTATATGTGGTCTGCTGAGCTACACTGATACAGCGGAGATTCTAAAGGCTGCAAGGATGAAAGGTACTATTGAATTTGAAGGAACAACAATATACCTCTATCAAGATATAGCATCCTCCACACTACAAAAACGGAAAGTTTTCCGACCTCTCCTTGAAGCGCTACGCGCCTCCAAGACGCCTTTTCGCTAGCTATATCCGTTTGGCCTGGCGATACAAAAAGATGGCCGCCAAATCACCATCAGGAAACACGAGGACCTGACCCATGCATGGGAAACCCTGGGTATACCGCCTATGGAAATCTCGCCGTGGATGATGGTACCTCCGGAGCTGAAATTACCTCCATTGCTGGAACCTATGCAGTGGAAAGTGGTGGGGAAACTGAAATCGCCTAAGAATAAAAAGCCGGCGCTAAGATCTGGAACGATGGAAAATTGAAAGGTACTGCCAATATTGCGGGGACTGTTCTCCACACGGCTCCAGCATTCGGATTGACGGACGTCACCTCTCCTTTCGATTTGGATTCGTGAGTAGGAGCTAGTCACTGTAGCTAGAGAAGATCAAGAAATAGAGTACACTTTGAAGTGACTTTATTGTTGCTATTGTGGGCGATTCTATCCTATCGCTTCTTATTGTTTTACACTGTTCTTACTTGGGTTTTGGCTGGCATGCGGGTTATGCCAACTACACAACTGTTGTTAACAGTTAACTCCCCCCCCTCTCCAGGTACATGCTCTATACATTGGGGCAGTACATACCTTTACTTTAATCTCACTCTTCCCTGTATTACAACCCCCCCCCCCCTCCTACTGGTGTTCTGAATACTGTGATGACATATATGCTGATGTATACTATCTTTCACCATGTCTGATATTAAGATAACATCGTATAATGTACGAGGTCTGAATACTTCACGTAAACGATACCAGATTGCCCAACAATTGAAAAAAGATAATACTGATATAGTCCTTCTCCAGGAAACACATTACAAGCATAATAAAACTATGGAACTATCTAGGGCTATCTTCTCAAATGCCTTTCATAGCACCTACTCTACTGCTAGCAGAGGAGTGAGTATTTTGATACGGAAAAACTTACCTTTTAAATTACTGTCAATGCAGAAAGACCCTGACGGTCGATATCTTTTTATAAAAGCTCACATTGGTACAGATTTGTTCTCTATAGCCAACTTATACGCACCCAATACGGATCAGATATCGTGGATTATTCAGACCTTAGAGAATTTTAAGTTGTTTGCGGAAGGTGTTAGAATTATAGGCGGGGACTTTAACATCCCACTTAATCCCGTTATAGATTCCACTGGCAAGGTTAAAATGTCCCATCGAGCTGGATCGAGACTCCACAGGGTACTTAGAGACCTACAGGTCACTGATGCGTGGAGACTTCTATATCCCACCACAAAGGATTTCTCTTATTACTCTGCAGCACATAATGTATATACTAGATTAGACTATGTTCTGTTGTCGGATAGTCTCCTCCCGATGGTTCTGTCGGCAGGAATAGGAAACCTTCTCCTTTCTGATCATGCACCGGTGTTTGTATCTATGAAGCTAAATAGTGTTCCGAGGGGAGACAGACTGTGGAGGTTGAACAATACGATTTTGAGTGACCCCCAACATTCCTCTGCGATACAGGATAATATTCAGAAATATTTTGATATAAATTCCTCTCCGGATTTATCGGATGTTATTAGATGGGAAGCGCATAAAGTAGTAATACGAGGAGAACTGATATCGCTATGCTCACATATCAAAAAACAACGGTCAGCAAAACTGAACGATCTGTTCTCGAGAATATCTACGCTTGAGACTATTCACAAACGTACGAAAGCAGCCGCAGCCCAGGTTGAGCTTGGGGAGTTAAGGGAAGAGGTTAAAAATGCCTTGAATATAAAAGCTGCTAAAACATTTCACTATACCAAATTTAAACACTATGCGCATGGGGAAAGGGGCAACAGAATCATGGCTGCACTGCTTAAACAACAACATGAGAAATCTTTTATCTCTGAGATCCTGACTTCTTCAGGTGTTAGAGCTACTGAATCGAAGGACATAGCACAGGCCTTTACTCATTTCTACCATGGCCTATATAATCTTAAAGGTGGGGATAGTCCGCAGGGTAACCTGGAGGATAGCACTAGAAAGTTTCTAGATAAACTTAGCTTACCTCAACTCACACAGGAAGATCAACTAGCGCTTACTGCACCCTTTACCACAGAAGAACTTCATAAAATTCTTAAAACAATACCATCCGGGAAAAGTCCTGGCCCAGATGGTTATACGATTCAGTACTATAAGACATTTAGCGGTATTCTGTTGCCCCATTTCACATCTATGTGTAACTCATTGATGGGGGGAGCTCAATTGACTCGCCAATCTTTGGAAGCTCACATCACAGTCCTCCCAAAGGACGGAAAGGATCCAGCACTATGTGGTAGCTATAGACCTATATCTTTACTAAACACGGATCTGAAATGGTGGGCAAAGGCTTTAGCGACTAGATTGGGGAAGCTTCTGCCCAAACTCATTGGCCCAGAACAAACGGGATTTGTGGGAGGGCGTCAAGGTAAGGATAATACTACAAGAGTAGTTAGGTTAGTTCAACACGCTCGCTCGACACACACCCCAATGGCACTACTTAGCACAGATGCCGAAAAGGCTTTTGACAGGGTGAGCTGGCAATATATGGTAGCTACCTTGTCAAAATTTGGGATCCCTATTGAATTCATACAAGCTATATTGACACTCTATCATAATCCGAGTGCTAAAGTCAGAGTAAATGGCATATTGTCGGATTCCTTTCAAATTTCAAATGGTACTAGGCAGGGATGCCCTCTATCACCTACACTGTTTGTGATGGTGATGGAGACCTTGATACAAACGATCCGCCAAGATGACAATATAGCTGGCCTGAAGATAGGTCAATTCACGCATAAAACGGCTGCCTTTGCGGACGATCTGCTACTGTTGGTGACTAAGCCGTCTGTCTCCCTTCGGAACATAACACAAGCTTTTACGGAATTTGGTGCAATATCTAATTTTAAAATTAACTATAGTAAATCTGAGATCCTTAATGTCTCTGTACCTCAACAGGTAGTTGCAGCGGTGATGGGAACATCTCAGTTTCGATGGATTTCTACATCAATCTCGTACCTAGGCATTACCATTTCTAATTGCCCATCACAATTGTATACCCTCAACTATATACCTCTAGTAGCGGCTATTAAACGTCAACTAGATTCCTTGAAGTTCCCGTTTATGTCATGGATGGGGCGGAAAAATTTCCTAAAGACTTTTATAGTCCCAAAAATTTTATACCTGATTCAGACGTTACCACTGTGGCTGCCAAAATCATTCTTCCTCTCCCTAAAGCGTATATTCTCGAATTTTCTAGGGAACAAGAACAGACCAAGACAGAGGCACACACAACTGATTAACTCGGTTAAAATGGGAGGTATGGGACTGTCCGACATACACACATATTATATTGCTAATCACTTGAATAGATGGGTTGAGCTGCAACATCCCTTTCAGACTTCTCTTTATACGGAAGTAGAGAATACTCTTATGCTTAGCTGGGAACAGAGGGCCCTGTGGAGTCTCGCCAAAAGTTCACACCTTGACCAATACTCTAGCATTCTTTTAAAGGGAACCATCCTAGTGTGGCAAGACACACATAATAGATTGAACTTGCTCGGGATGCCTTCACCACATATGCCTTTACGTTTAGTGCCTTGCTATGTACATCGGGATTCTACACTAATACCAGATCCGTGGGACATACCACACCACATGAAAGTTTCCGTCCTGATGACTGATACTCCGCAGAGAAGTGTCCCCACAGTATTTGATAAATTAGGAATAAAGTCTCGTGATTTCCTCTTTAAACACACTTTTATGAAATGTTGCACGGCTATGCTTAACTCCCTACCCATCCAAACATCTCCTCAGAATTGGTTAGATAAGATGCTCATGAGCTCTATACCCCAGCGTAAGATACTATCTACCTCATATAATCATCTGATCTCACTGACTTGCCCACCGACTCCAAGCTATATGGAAAAGTGGTCGACAGACCTCCATATATCATTGACCGAGCCCGAAATTAGATTCATACTGTCTAACGCATTAGGTTTCTCTAGGTGTACTAGAATACAGGAAAGCTCCTACAAACTGTTAACTAGGTGGTATAAGACGCCTGTGGTCCTACATGCTATTGATCAAGAAGTTACGGACCGGTGTTGGAGATGTAACACCTCAAGAGGTACTTATTTACACATATGGTGGACATGCCCCCTTATTGTGCCTTTTTGGCAGCAAATGGAACAGAAAATTAATAACATTTGCTCTACAAACTTACACTTAACACCTGAGTTAATCCTATTGTGGAAACCGACACCCAGTTTTACCCCCAAGAAGCATTGTCTTCCAACCCTGTTGCTCACAGCAGCTAAGCTATTAATACCAAGTTGCTGGAGATCAACAGAACCCCCACAGTTGAGGCATTGGGTGAACAAGGTATCAGAATTAGAAAGACTAGAGGAACTGGCACATTGGGAACTGCTAACTAGAAAGAAGTATCTTAAAATATGGGGACCATGGAAAGACCGGGCAACTTCAATTTGAACTAGGTAAGAGTAATTGTAGGAAAGTAGTTTCTATATCATACACAATGGGATTAGTATACTTTGCCTTCATCAATATCATAAATAACATCTATGTTAGCTAAATTCAACACCAGTCCACCTTCCTACCCCCCCCCTCCCGTATCTCCCCTTTCCCTCCCTGCTTGTTGATCAGAAGATATGTAAATCAATATATGTTCCACATTCTTAATGGAATTTACACTGCTCAAGATATGTTTTCACACTCATTTCCTGCAATGATGAAAATCCAAATGTGATTCCTGATGGATGTGAATTTTCTGTACAACATGTTATCATTTTGAATGACATATTTTTGTATGTAATTTTTTGGAGAAAAATCAATAAAAACAGTTTTGAAATAAAATAGTGTGAAAATTGTATAATAACCACATATAAATGTAGCACTGTGCTACATAAACACAGTCAGTGTATATAGAAATGCTAGTAAGCCATGTGTATACTCTATGCAGAACAATGTTAGTAAACTATATGCGTAGTCAATGCCTTATAGATTCACAAGTGTAACGGTATTCAACATGAACACAGTGAACATACAAGTGGTCAAATATACACTTGAAGGAAAAAACAGTCATATGAAAAGTTGATATAGCATATCAAAAAGGATATAACATACCCATAGTAAATGCAGGAAAGAACACAACCAGAGTCCACCCCAACGTAAGTTTCGGTGCAAATGCCTTCGTTTGGGGTGGCATTAGACCGCAGTCTGATACTATTTAGGCTGGGTTCACACGTGGCGGAATTTCACTTAAATTCCGCTGCGGACAATCCGCAGCGTTAATCCGCAGCGGAGCCGTTTGTCCATTGACTTACACTTTAATTTAGCAGTGTTCGTTTAGACGAGGCGTAAAATTCCGCTGCGGAGCATAGGCTGCGGAGCGGAATTTGGTGTCCGCAGCATGCTCTGTCTGTTGCGGAGCAGTGGCGGACTCATGGCGGAATTTCTCCATTGACTTCAATGGAGATTCTAATTTCCGCAATGAAGTCCGCAGCTGTCATGCACATGTTATGTGTGCTGCGGATCCGTCTTGCTTTTTTAACTTGACATTTCTTCATTCTGGCTGGACCTATGTATTTCTAGGTCTACAGCCAGACTGAGGAAGTCAATGGGGCTCCCGTAATGACGGGAGCGTTGCTAGGAGACGTCTGTAAATAGTCACTGTCCAGGGTGCTGAAAGAGTTAAGCGATCGGCAGTAACTGTTTCTGCACCCGGGACAGTGACTACCGATCCCAATATACATGTATCTGTAAAAAAAAATGAAGTTCATACTTACCGAGAACTCCCTGCTTCTGTCTCCAGTCCGGCCTCCCAGGATGACGTTTCAGTCTAAGTGACGGCTGCAGCCAATCACAGGCCAAGCACAGGCTGCAGCGGTCACATGGACTGGCGCGTCATCCAGGGAGGTCGGGCTGGATGCCGAAAGAGGGACGCGTCACCAAGACAACGGCCGGTAAGTATGAAATTTGTTTACTTTCACTAGGGAAAGTGCTGTCCCTTCTCTCTATCCTGCACTGATAGGGAGAAGGGAAGCACTTTTCCCGCAGTCCGCAGCAGCTAGTCCGCATCAATTTTCTGCACATTTTGTGCAGATCCGCAGCAGAATCTGCAACGCAGATTCTGTGCGGCATTGATGCGGACAGTTGCGGAGGAAATCCGCCACGTGTGGTCATGCCCTTAAATGGAGCCGAGCCTATTGAAAGGGCATTCGTCACCTGAAGAGTACTCTTTAATGACTATTACCCTCACTGCATAATTACTGGTCGCTGTGTCCCGGATGGTGAAGTGGCCGCGCTTCCGAAAACGTCAGTCGCGAGGGTCTGGAACCGGAAACACGTCCCCGCGTCAGAAGACCCGGTCACATGAATCCAGTATCCGACACGTCACGAGCGACGAAGATGGAGGCAGGTCACCAAGCACCAATAACAGAGCGGCACAGTGAGGCAGAGAACACCGAGACGCTATTTGAAATAGAAACGATCAATACGGATTTGGGTGTACAAGGTATAGATAATTAATACATCCCATGATATGGCTGCGTGGTGCATCCACCCATGTAGGAAGAGTAGATGCATAACGGAGCAAATAGCCAAGTGAAGAAATTGAATGCATGCCAATACATGAATAAAAAATGAACAAATATAATAAAGCAATAGAGATCAATACCAAGAGACCTGTGTGAGTGCACTTAACCAAAACATCAAGGAAATACATATACACCGCGTTCCAAATTATTATGCAAATGTTATTTTTCGCTGATTTTCCTAAATAGTTGATGCAAATGACAGTCAGTATAATCTTCAAGCCATCAACCGTTGGAGTATAATGCGAATTTTATTGAACAAATCTCCTAATGATAACAGATTTTTTTTTAGAAGTAAAAAACTCAAAATGCACTGTTTCAAATTATTATGCACAACAAAGATCAAAACATTTTAAAGGTTGTAAAGAGAACTAAAATGGTCATTTGTTGAATTTGTAGCAGTAGGAGGATATATTTACAGAAATCAAAAGCTCTTTCAATCAAAAAAAACATAGCAGGCCAAGTTACATGTTAACATAGGACCCCTTCTTTGATATCACCTTCACAATTCTTGCATCCATTGAATTTGTGAGTATTTGGACAGTTTCTGCTTGAATATCTTTGCAGGATGTCAGAATAGCCTCCCAGAGCTTCTGTTTTGATGTGAACTGCCTCCCACCCTCATAGATATTTTGCTTGCTGCTCCAAAGGTTCTCAATAGGGTTGAGGTCCGGGGAACATGGGGGCCACACCATGAGTTTCTGTCCTTTTATGCCCATAGCAGCCAATGACACAGACGTATTCTTTGCAGCATGAGATGGTGCATTGTCATGCATGAAGATAATTTGGCTACAGAAGGCACGGTTCTTCCTTTTGTACCACGGAAGAAAGTGGTTAGTCATAAACTCTACGTACTTTGCAGAGGTCATTTTCACACTGTCAGGGACCCTAAAGGGGCCTACCAGCTCTCTCCCCATGATTCCAGCCCAAAACATGACTCCACCACCGCCTTGCTGACGTTGCAGCCTTGTTGGGACATGGTGGCCATTCACCAATCATCCACTACTCCATCCATCTAGACCATCCAGGGTTGCACGGCACTCTGAAAATTAGTCTTCATGTATTTCTGAGCCCACTGCAACCGTTTCTGCTTGTGAGCATTGTTTAGGGGTGGCCGAATAATAGCTTTATGCACACTTGCAAACCTCTGGAGGATCCTACACCTTGAGGTTCGTGGGACTCCAGAGGCACCAGCGGCTTCAAATACCTGTTTGCTGCTTTGCAATGGCATTTTAGCAGCTGCTCTCCTAATCCTATTAATTTGTCTGGCAGAAACCTTCCTCATTATGCATTTATCTGAACGAACCCGTCTGTGCTCTGAATCAGCCACAAATCTTTTCAAAGTACGATAATCACGCTTACGTTTTCTTGAAATATCCAATGTTTTCATACCTTGTTCAAGGTATTGCACTATTTCACTCTTTTCGGCAGCAGAGAGATCCTTTTTCTTTCCCATATTGCTTGAAACCTGTGGCCTGCTTAATAATGTGGAACGTCCTTCTTAAGTAGTTTTCCTTTGATTGGGCACACCTGGCAAACTAATTATCACAGGTGTCTGAGATTGATTACAATGATCCAAAGAGCCCTAAGACACAATACCATCCATGAGTTTAATTGAAAAACTAATAATTTATGACACTTAAATCCAATGTGCATAATAATTTGGAACACGGTGTATAATCATAAATATTCGAAAATAAATAAATAGTGAAAAAAGTGTGAGATAAAAGATGTGCTAAAGAATAAACGTGATAAACAAATATGTATGACAGTGTACTAAATATAATACGGTAAGTAGTGCTATATATAAGTGTGTGTGTAAAAAGATTATAGAAATAAATAATAAAAGTGATAAACACATATATGTGATTGTGTACATAATGTGCTACATAAATGATGATATTTGTGTATATATACCTCAAAATGCAAAAAAACATATATTTGTTCGATCAAACATGTAGCAATATATATATATATATATATATATATATATATATATATATATAAATAAAAACATATATCAAACTGTGGTTTTTCAGAACATTGGGTGGTTCCACAACAATTCGCATATATTTAAACGGCAATCAACGATATTGACCGACGACTGTAGAAAATCCCATTGACTCGAAATTATTTTAGAAACCCCAAAATAGAAAGGATAAGACTCCGAAAAATACAATAGAGTTATCAATATACTTCTAATCTGTATGAGGAGAAATATAGAATTAATTAAAATCACGAAAAAATTATAAAAAACAATAAAATATAACCAACACCACTAAAATAATCTGGCAATCAGAGAAATGCAGACTACCCAGTGGTCTCATTTAGGCCCTTGGGAAATACAGTTTCGAGCCTCCAGATCCACTTACATACTCTCTGTAAGAGAAGTTTCTTTAGATCACCACCTCTCATGTTGATGTTGATGTGATCAATACCTTTCACCTTTAACAATCTAGAATTACATGAATGGTGGAGTCGGAAATGTTTGGGGATTGTTTTTAATTGCTCCACATCTACTGCCGTCTTTGCGCTCTCTATGTCTAACATGTTCTCTTACACAAATTCATAACTCACGAGTGGTCATGCCTATGTAAATTTTAGGACATGAGCATGTTGCATAATAAATAAAACCCTTGGTGTTGCAGGTGATCTGCCAACAGATTTTAAAATCATTAGTGCCACTGGAGTTCATTTTTATTCATTGTTTATTGTCCTGTATTATGTATGTTAAATAAAGTATTTTTCTATTTTTCATAATCTTCTTGTTTCTTAGCATCTATTTCCTCTAGGTTATATATATATATATATATATATATATATATATATATATATATATATATATATATGTATATATGCTGTAGAATGAAGCTGCAGCCTGTAGTCGGAGGGGAAATAGCACCATGGGAGACTTGAAAATTATTTATTGACAGGTAAATATAATCGTGCTAATGTGGAAGTTAAATAGAACATTTTAATTAATAATAGTTTGTAAGGCAATTGCAGTAAAAACTGTTCACTATATCTGGGACAGACTGACCATGTGGTCAATGCCTGAGGACCCATCGCCGGTAGGTCAGTTTTGCTCATGCCATAGAGGTACATGAGCCATCTATTGTATCTTCTCATGCCTCAGATTTCATACAGAGCCATACTGAGTTTTTTCTTATAGATTGCTTCTAAGGCTGGGTTCACACGACCTATTTTCAGGCGTAAACGATGCGTATTATGCCTCGATTTACGCCTGAAAATAGGGCTACAATACGTCAGCAAACATCTGCCCATTCATTTGAATGGGTTTGCCGACTTACTGTGCAGACGACTTGTAATTTACGCGTCGTCGTTTGACAGCTGTCAAACGACGACGCGTAAATTGACTGCCTCGGCAAAGAAGTGCAGGGCACTTCTTTGCAACGTCATTTGAGCCGTTCTTCATTGAAGTCAATGAAGAGCAGCTCAAGATTTACGAGCGTCACAGACGCCTCGCATAATACGAGGAGAAGCTTTTACGTCTGAAACGAGGCAGCTGTTTTCTCCTGAAAACAGTCTGTCTTTTCAGACGTAAAAGCCTCTCATCGTGTGCACATACCCTAAGGGATAATGTCTCCGTACATACAGAGTCCGATAAAGTCTATACAGATCTGTAGTAAAGATGCCGGTCTATGTGCCAGATTGCACAAGCCCTTAAAGTGTAGAGACTACAAAGTAAATAAGATAAATGAGAAACAGGTTTCTCAAACAAAATGCTTTAATCCTGCTCAAATGTATTATTATAACTATAGTACTGAGGAAGGAAGTTGCTGAGGGAAAGTACACTCTTGAAGTTGTGATTAGAGAATGAATAATTGATAATTTAATATAATAGGATGTAGTTGTGGGATCTTTTTGTAGCTTTTCTATGTATAGGCAAGGGATTAAGGCCTTATTCACACGAACGTTAAATACGTCTGTGTGACGGCAGTTAAAACAACGGCCATTACACGGACCTATGCAATTCAATGAGGCCATTCAGACATGCAGTGTTTTTCACGCAGCGTGTTTCCGCTATGTGAAACTCACTGCATGTCCTATTCATGTGTGTTTTTTGCGGATCACGCACCCATTGAAGTCCATGGGTGCGTGAAAATCACGGACAGCACACGGACGCACATCCGTGTGCTGTCTGTGATTCACGCACAAGTTCCTTGAAATCCAGAAAAATAAATAAATACAAAGAAATGTGCATCAACAACAGATGCCACACAGAACAAACACTGATTGCCCACGGAACTGCTACGCATGAAAAACGTGTCAGTTATTTGCTTACGCAAAACGGAAACGCTCGTGTGAGTCTAGCCTAAGGCTCGGTTCACACTACCTCTAGCTATCCTTTTCAAACATCCATTAAGGGCTACATAGGTTTTCAATAGGGCTTCCGTCAAGGCGAAAAGTGTCAGTTTGTTTCTTTTTGTCAAGTTTACCTCAGAATCGGTATTTTAACAAGATAAACAAATGTAGACTGTCTAATTTTTCTGTCGTGTTGAACAACAGGATCTCAACGGATCTGTTATTTTGTACAATGCAAGTCTAATGCAACAATATGATATAATCCTGTTTGAAACTTGTTTTTTATTTGCATGAAGAAAAAAAACCAGAACGTTTTAACAGGATGAAAAAATGTGGTGTGAACCTAGCCTAACTATAGTCAAATAAGCTCCTATGGGGCCAAGAAATATAAAGGGCCTACTACAGTAAAAGAACCTTTTTCCTTTTTTTGTGGGCAAAGACAAGGTAGTGGCCTTCTGCTATATGACACTTTTATTTGGGTTCTCCTTTGTGCAGGATATCTACTTCAGTAAAAAATTGTTATACTGCTTTTTTTTATTATTGCAGTGCAGTTTATGGTCAATCAAGTGGTGAGGACCCATCCCCATAAATCCCAACCATCCTAGATTTAGCGGGATGGTCCCTGATTTCGGGCGGTGTCCCGCTCTCCAGGGCAGCCGGTGGTATATCCCGGTGTCATCTGTATTTTTGTCACAGTGACGTCAGTGGCTCCCTCCAAGAGCAGAATCCCCAGCCAGAGCATTGCCGACGTTCTGACCAGAGATTCCGCTCCTAGAGGGAGCCCCTGACATAACTGTTCATATATGGACAGTTACGTCAGGGGCTCCTCCCGGAGTGGAACCCCCGGCCAGAGCGTTGCCGACGCTCTGGCCGGGGATTCATCTCTTGGAGGAGCCCCTGAGGTCAATCTCCATATATGGATAATGACGTCAGTGGCTCCCTCCAGAAGCGGTATCCCCGGCCAGAGTGTCGGCAACTGGCCAGAGATTCTGCTTCTAGAGGGAGCTCCTGACATAACTGTTCATATATGGACACTGACGTCGGGTCTTCTGATGTCACTATCCATATATTTCCAAACAGCAGAGATATGGGCAGCACAGCAGAACTAGACTTCACAGAGGCCATGAATCCGACTTGTACATCCCAGAAACGTAGACAGACCAAGGACAAGAGCCATCATTATTTGCATTGCAATTCCTCATGCTATATGGTTTGTAATCACCGTAATATTGACACTATGATTAACAATATTATATATCTACACTACCGTTCAAAAGTTTAGGGTCACTTAGAAATTTCCTTCTTTTTGCAAGAAAAGCAGTTTTTTTCAATGAAGATAACATTAAATTAATCAGAAATACACTCTATACATTGTTAATGTGGTAAATGACTATTCTAGCTGCAAACATCTGGTATTTAATGCAATATCTACATAGGTGTATAGAGGCCCATTTCCAGCAAACATCACTCCTGTGTTCTAATGGTACATTGTGTTTAATAACTCTGTTAGAAGGCTAATGGATGATTAGAAAACACTTGAAAACCCTTGTGCAATTATGTTAGCACCGCTGTAAACCGTTTTGCTGTTTAGAGGAGCTATAAAACTGACCTTCCTTTGAGCTAGTTGAGAATCTGGAGCATTACATTTGTGGGTTCGATTAAACTCTCAAAATGACTAGAAAAAGAGAGCTTTCATGTGAAACTCGACAGTCTATTCTTGTTCTTAGAAATTAAGGCTATTCCGTGCGAGAAATTGCCAAGAAACTGAAGATTTCCTACAACGGTGTGTACTACTCCCTTCAGAGGACAGCACAAACAGGCTCTAACCAGAGTAGAAAGAGAAGTGGGAGGCCCCGCTGCACAACTGAGCAACAAGACAAGTACATTAGAGTCTCTAGTTTGAGAAATAGACGCCTCACAGGTCCTCAACTGGCAGTTTCATTAAATAGTACCCGCAAAATGCCAGTGTCAACGTCTACAGTGAAGGGGCGACTCCGGGATGCTGGCCTTCAGGGCAGAGTGGCAAAGAAAAAGCCATATCTGAGACTGGCTAATAAATGGAAAAGATTAATATGGGCAAAAGCACACAGACATTGGACAGAGGAAGATTGGAAAAAAGTGTTATGGACAGACGAATCGAAGTTTGAGGTGTTTGGATCACACAGAAGAACATTTGTGAGACGCAGAACAACTGAGAAGATGCTGGAAGAGTGCCTGACGCCATCTGTCAAGCATGGTGGAGGTAATGTGATGGTCTGAGGTTGCTTTGGTGCTGGTAAAGTGGGAGATTTGTACAAGGTAAAAGGGATTTTGAATAAGGAAGGCTATCACTCCATTTTGCAACGCCATGCCATACCCTGTGGACAGCGCTTGATTGGAGCCAATTTCATCCTACAACAGGACAATGACCCAAAGCACACCTCCAAATTATGCAAGAACTATTTAGGGAAGAAGCAGGCAGCCGGTATTCTATCTGTAATGGAGTGGCCAGCGCAGTCTCCAGATCTCAACCCCATAGAGCTGTTGTGGGAGCAGCTTGACCGTATGGTACGCAAGAAGTGCCCATCAAGACAATCCAACTTATGGGAGGGCCTTCTGGAAGCATGGGGTGAAATTTCTCCCGATTACCTCAGCAAATTAACAGCTAGAATGCCAAAGGTCTGCAATGCTGTAATTGCTGCAAATGGAGCACTCTTTGATGAAAGCAAAGTTTGAAGGAGAAAATTATTATTTGAAATAAAAATCATTATTTCTAACCTTGTCAATGTCTTGACTATATTTTCTAGTCATTTTGCAACTCATTTGATAAATATAAGTGTGAGTTTTCATGGAAAACACAAAATTGTCTGGGTGACCCCAAACTTTTGAACGGTAGTGTACATATGTAGCTAATTATTCACTTTTAATGTTTATTATATGTAAATTTTGAGTCTTAAAGAGGCTCTGTCACCAGATTATCAAATCCCTATCTCCTATTGAATGTGATCGGCGCTGCAATGTAGATAACAGAAAAGTTTTTGTTTTTTTAAACGATCATTTTTGCCCAAGTTATGAGCAATTTTATATTTATGCAAATTAGCTTTTCAACGGACAACTGGGCATGTTTTCTCGTTTTACCAACTGGGTGTGTATTGTGTTTTTACCAACTGGGCATGTATTGTGTTTTTACCAACTGGGCGTTGTGAATAGAAGTGTATGACGCTGACAAATCAGCGTCATACACTTCTCATCGTTCCCACCCAGCTTCTTTCACTGCAGACACACAGCGTGACGTCACCCACAGGTCCTTCAACCTTGGCGTTGGACAGAGAAGATACATGGGCTCCAGTCATCCGAGAAGGTAATATGCTCGTCTCTAGGGTGTTTACTATGCTTACCTGCACACGGTGATGCTGC
The DNA here is from genome assembly GCF_050947455.1 of Rhinoderma darwinii. Lineage (NCBI taxonomy): Eukaryota > Metazoa > Chordata > Amphibia > Anura > Rhinodermatidae > Rhinoderma > Rhinoderma darwinii. The sequence goes on from NC_134692.1 coordinate 73,879,555, forward strand.
TACAGATTCAACTGTACTCTCTCGGATGCCTGGAGCCCATGTGTCTTCTCTCTTCCAACGCCAAGGTTGAAAGACCTGTGGGTGACCTCATTGTTCCCACCCAGCTTCTGTCACTGCAGACACACAGCGTGACGTCACCCACAGGTCCTTCAACCTTGGCGTCGGAAGAGAGAAGACACATCGGCTCCAGGCATCAGAGGGTACAGTTCAATCTGCAGCAGCATCACCGTGTGCAGGTAAGCATAGTAAACTCCCTAGAGACGAGCATATTACCTTCTCGGACGGCTGGAGCCCATGTATCTTCTCTGTCCGACGCCAAGGTTGAAGGACCTGTGGGTGACATCACGCTGTGTGTCTGCAGTGAAAGAAGCTGGGAGGGAACAATGAGAAGTGTATGACACTGATTTGTCAGCACCATACACTTCTATTCACAACGGCGCAGTTGGTAAAAACACAATAGACACCCAGTTGGTAAAAACACAATACACGGCCAGTTGGTAAAACGAGAAAACACGCCCAGTTGTCCATTTAAAAGCTAATTTGCATAAATATAAAATTGCTCATAACTTGGGCAAAAATGATCGTTTTAAAAAAATAAAAAAACATTGCTGTTATCTACATTGCAGCGTCGATCACATTCAATAGGAGATAAGGATTTGATAATCTGGTGACAGAGCCTCTTTAACTTCACTCACTATGGGTTGTATAAATGTATTGGAACACCTGTGTATTACTGCTTGACAAAGGCTGCGTTGAGCAGCTGAAACATTGCATTCTTTGCACATATGGGTGAATATGTGTAATCTCATTTTTTGAGATTTTTATTTTGGAGTGCTGCCTCTTTTTCTTGGACTATCCATATATGGATAGTGACATCACGGGTTCCTCCTGGAGAGAAATCCCTGGCCACAGCGTGGCCGATGCTCTGGCTAGAGATTCCGCTCCTAGAAGGAGCCCCAATGGTGCTATGTACAGGGGGGTAGCGCTCTCTACAAGGGGAAGTGGCGCTGTCTTCAAGGGGGATGTGGCACTATCTACATGGGCACTGTGGCACTATATGGGCACTATATACAGGGGTCACTGTGGCGTTATCTACATGGGCATTGTGTGTGTCACTGTCTATATGGGCACTGTGGCACTATCTTTGTGGGCACTGGCACTTTATATGTGGGCACTATAGCACTATGGGGGCACTGTGGCACTATCTACAGTGGTCACTGTGGCACTACCTACAGGGGCTTTGCTGCACTATCTACATGGACACTGTGGTGTTGGGACAAAAAAAACTGACAAATGAAATACATCTTTTTTTTTTTTTAACGGCCATGAAAAACGAATGGCAAACGGATGGCCTTTAAAAATGGACAGACGGACTGGAAATTTATGAAAATGTGAAGGCACACTGATGCAAAATGGGCATGAAAAACGGAGGCCTCATGCACATGACCATATTTTTGCGGCCACAATTTACCCGCATTTTTGGACCCATTCTTTTCTATGGCTCCATGCACATGACCGTGATTTACATGAATCGGTGCTGGGGCCACAAATTTGGACCACAAAGCCTCAGAAAAAAAAATTTTACAGTCCGGATTTGCGTATTCACCAATTCTGGTGAATTGTTTTGGATCTGTGAGTCCGGATGACATATGGATGCACAACAAGGGTTTTTTGCAGTCCGACGGACCGTAACAGACCCATCGTTTTGCAGAACGCAAAACGAATACGATCATGTGCATGAGGCCTGACAGTTGATCAGTTTTTCGTGTGAATGTTGCCCATGTTTTTATTTTATTATTTTTTTATTAGGCACTATGGGGCATTACTTTGGGGCATACTGTATGGTGGCATCTAAGGGGGCATTATACTGTATGGGGGTAGCTAAGGGGGCATTATAGTGTATGAGGGCTAATATGGGGCATTATACTGTATGGGGGAATCTGTGTGGGCATTATACTGTATTGGGGCATCTGTGTGGGCATTGTACTGAATGGGGCAGCTATGTGGGTATTATACTGTATAGGGGCAGCTATGGGGCACTATGCTGTATGGCGGCAGCCATGGGGCATTATACTGTATGGGGATATTTGTGTGGGCATTATACTGTATGGGGGCATCTGTGTGGGCATTATACTGTATGGGGGCATCTGTTTTGGCTTTATACTGTATGGGTTAATCTATGGGGGCATTATACTCTATGGGGCAGCTATAGGGGCATTATACTGTGTGTGGGGGCAGCTATTTGGCATTATACTGTGTGGGTAGCACATTGGGGTATTATAATGTGTTTGGGCAACTATAGTTGCATTATACTGTGGGGAGGCACTATGGGAGCATGATGCTGTGTGGGCTGAACCGGGTGTGTATGGGCAGGGATTGGGTGGGGTTAGAAGGGTTGTTAAAAGGAAAAAAATTGCCACGCTACGCTACGTTCCTCTTTGTGATACTTGAAAGTTGGAAGGTATGCATCCCTGAGGTTGCTGTTTGAATCCTAGTTGCATCCCTGACATAAGGCAATGTGTGTTTTAGATTTCATGGACATATGCTGTAAATAGAATGTTTGGTTTTATGTTGATAGTGTATTAGGTGATAAGTGCTTAGGCATCCAGAAGAAATAAGATGCTGGCAGAGTCACGAAAGTATCAGCAAACATAAGGCAAAAGCATCACAAGATTGGAATTTGTTTTTGCCATTCAATGCAGTTGGTTGGAATATTTGGGACCACATAACTTGCACAAAAGCATGTGGAGATATCAGGATTATCTGTATTCCATTCATTAACCTCTTGTGGACAAGACTAAATTTGGTCTTCAGGATGCAGCAGATTTTTCCTTTTTGCCTCACCACAGTCAATGAGCCATAACTTTTTATTGAAGTGTGGCAGTGTGAGGTCTTGTTTTTTGTTTCGTGTTGTATATTTTTATAACATCATTTTTAATGTACATACAGCTTAGCTTTAAATTTATTTAAAAAAAACAAAAAAAAAACAAAACATTGGAGTAGAATGCAGAAAAAAAAACCTCAATTCCACCATATTAATTCTTCTTTGATAGAAAATTTATAAATATAAGCCTAAAATCAAGTTTCATATGATATTACCATACTTTAACGGTAATTTGTATTTGAGACATTTCTATATTAATTTCCCAGAAAATAATTCATATTACATTTTCAGAATGATATCTGTTCTTTATCATTTCAAGTTTAACATATTGGCTACCAAATAGAACTTTAGAAAACATAGGTAAGCATCTGATTGGTTGCTAGTAGCTACACCAGTTTATGTCTGTTTCTTTTATACCCCTTGTACTGAGGCCGTCTGTATTGACCGCATTCTGGAAAACTGAAGTAACCCTTTATATAGGACAATTCCCCTGAATTTCACTCATTCACCTATCGTGCATATTAAATAACTATCATACATTCAGTATAATATCAATTATAATTAACTTGCTGCATCCTGTTAGAAAGTTTCACAGCACTAAATCTGTAGAACTGAACAGAAAGTATTTTCCCTTATATGTCAGCTCTTAATTGCCTTTCCAAATGCTAGCCAAAAGGGGAGGACACATGGAAGGACAAAGAACTATTGGTGTCTGCTGCACAGAAAAAGACTAGGGGGCTGGCTGTACTTTGACGTGGCATGAAAAGTCTTCTCAAAACTCTTTGAATGTTTGTGTAGCTGAATTCAAGAGCTCTCCCACAGCGTCTGCATGGGAAATAAGGCAAAGCCATGCTTCTGAAAATGAGTAGGGAAGAATTCTACAATCTGCTGCTTTCAAGAATGGAATATGAGTAAAGATAATATATTTAAGAGTATTCTTTCAGGGTAATCGGCTGTATTTTCTTTCGCCTGAGTTTACCGAAAGCAAGTTCTACTATGGGGTGTGGACTTAGGAAGCTAGAGGATTCCGATGACAGCAGTCCTGGAAAAATATTCTCAACATTAAAAAGGCCACAAGTAGAAACAAAAAATGACTTGGCGTATGAATATGTTTTACTAGACTTCTCCTTAGAAGGTAAGTTACATTACATTACTTTGCTTGTTATTGCTTTACTAGTGTGTTTACATTTTGTGGACCTTTAGATAAGAAACATGTATAGGGACCATGCAATAACTTGGGGACTATAAACAGATAATCACATTTACAAATGTTTTTTTTTAACTATCCAATGTTTTGTTGGACGGTAAAAACAAACATTTAACATTTGTGTGAATTCCATTTTCTTATTCTTGATTTACAATCATATTCCTGTTGAGACTGTGCAGATCTATACACAATTTTATTTTCTCATGACCGTTATATGTAATTTACCATGTTCGATTCAGTATCTTCTCATACTGGGGACTAGATCCCTAGAAAATACGAAAGTGAAATGTACACATTGGAATGTTAGACAAAAATGTTGAAAAATGGTTAAGGACTTAGAATTATGTACGTAAAACAGGGCAAAGAAAAGAAAAAAAAACAAAACATTTTTTTCCCTCGCTTTTCACTTCTTTTCTGTGCAGACATTATAGCCAGAGAATGCTTTGAAAGAGGCCTCCGTCTCTAGGATGCCCAGGCCAGTGAAAAACACCAGTGCAGAAAGTTGAAAACACAAATAAACAAGTCCAGATGGCTGCCCTCTGGGAACATAGACTCCTCTGTTCTATATATATTCACAAACCTTCTATGTTGCCTTGGCAAAATCTTTATGAATTGAAAACTATAGTACTATCTTATGGTGAAATGAAAATATTAAGAAAAAAATAATAACATTTAGTAATAAATGATTACTCTAATTTTGCCTGCTTCTTATGATAGTACTGTATATTAAACCTATATCAGCTATGCATACATGTAAAAATAAGTGTGTTTAGTAATCTGATCAATCAATGGTCAGATTGGTTGTTAATAACAGACAGTTGTTAATGAAATTTTGAGTGCTTACAATCAGGGCCGCCATCAGGGGGGTATTAGGGGTACTGGTGTGAGGGGCCCGGCCAAACCTAATTTAAAGGGGGGCCCAGCAACTGCCGCGACTTGCCTTTGGTAGAAAAAAATGGGCCCCTGCAATGGGGCCCATTTTTTTCACCACAGAATGTCGTGAGCTGCGGGCCCCCCCTGTCGTCATGGGGGCAGTCGAACCACCCGCCCGCGCGCGTGACCGATCGCGCGCACAAGGAAACTCGCGCGCATGCGCACTCGAGAGCGTCATCGAGCACGCACCCACAAACGCCCGCACTCGAGACCGCCAAGGCGCACACCCGCGAAAGCCCGGAAGCGCGCACCCGCGACAGCCCAGGCGCTCCCAGACGCGACAGCCCAGGCGCTCCCAGACGCGACTGCAAGCGAGCACCCGCGATCGCAAGCATGGGGACCCGCGAACGAAGCGCGCGCAGCCGCGGACACACATGGACACAACTTACCTGGAGCCTGGCTGGAGGTGAAGGACTGGACGTCTGGACCGAAGACATCGCCTGGAAGACATCGCCTGACGAGGACTGGAGTGGGAGCCAGCAGCTCTTCTGACACAGTGAGTAAAGTGTCTCAAAGTGCTGTTTAAGTATGGCCCTGTTCACACAGAGTATTTTGCAGGCAGAAAAAAATCTGCCTCAAAATTCCTTAAAGAATTTTGAGGCAGATTTTGACCTGCACACACTATCTTGCCGCGTTTTTTTGCTGCGTTTTTTGCCCGCGGCGATTGAGGACAGCAGACAAAAAACGCAGCGAAAAATGCATTTTCTGCCTCCCATTGATTTCGATGGGAGGTCAGAGGCGGAACCGCGACAAGAAAGGACATGCTGCTTTTTCTTTTTTCTGCGACTGGCTCCCATTGATTTCAGATTAAATCAATGGGAGGCGGTTTTGGAAGTTGTTTGGTGCTGATTCTGATGCAGTGTCCGAGTCAATATCAAGGCCCAAAAACTCTGTGAACTGGGCCTTATTGTTAGGGCTTATTCAGACGAACGTGTAATACGTCCGTGCAACGCACGTGATTTTCACGCACCTTGCAAGGACCTATGTTAGTCTATGGGGCCGTGCAGACTGTCAGTGATTTTCACGCAGCGTGTGTCCGCTGTGTAAAACTCACGACATGTCCGATATTTGTGCATTGTTCGCGCATCACGCACCCAATGAATTCAATGGGTGCGTGAAAATCACGCCCAGCACTCCCGCAGCAGTATAAACTATGAATGAAAACAGAAAAGCACCACGTGCTACAAACAAACAGAGTGTCATAATGATGGCGGTTGCGCGAAAATCACGCAGCCGCGCATCATACGCTGCTGACACACGGAGCTGTTATGGACCTTTTGCATGCGCAAAACGCCACATTTTTTGCGCGCGCAAAAAGCACATGCTTGTGTAAATCCGGCCTTAGGTACACACTAGGCATGAACACTGCGGATTTTATGCAACACATTTTATTGTGGAAAATCCGCAGCGTATTACAGTCGCAGCAGAGTGGATGAGATGTGAACAAATCTCATCCACACGCTGCAAAAAAAAATTGACCTGCAGTGTGGCTTTTTAAGCCGCAGCATGTCAATGTATTCTGTGGAATCGCTGCTCCTCTGTTGCGGAAATGCCGCGGTTCTGCCGCAAAAATCACAAGTGAGAAAAAAAAAAGGTACTTTTTTTAATTGATAAAAAAGTTTAGACTTACCCCGGCCGTACTTTAGGTGACGCGATCCTCTATTCTTAGCGCAGCCCGGCCTCCTGTCATGACGTTTCCTGCTGCAGCGGTCACATGGTCTACAGCGTCATCCCAGGAGGCCGGGCTACGTTCAGAAGAGAGAGATGCGTCACCAGGACTACAGCCGGGGCAAGTCTAAACTTTTTTTCCCCTGCAGGATTCCCGCAGCGGACACGCCTCACGAAACCTGCACCACTATTTGGTGCGGTTTAGCTGTCGGAATTCCCTGCGGCTACCGGGGCGGATCAGCTGTGTAGTTTTACTCAGCATATTCGCCTAGTTTATTTCTACCCTTATGATGTCGCTCCTGGAGCTGCTGCCTGTCTCTAAATAGGCAATTGGTCCAGTGGAATTTGGAATTATTTTTTTTTGTGAACCAGCTTAAAAAAAATACAAAACTTTTGTGTTAGGGCCTGTTCACATCACCATTCGCTTCCGTTCCGGGGTTCCGTCTGAGGTTTCCGTCGGGTGAACCCCGCAACGGAAAGTGACAGCACAGCTTCCGTTTCAGTCACCATTGATCTCAATGGTGACGGAAATATCTCTAATGGTTTCCGTTCGTCACTATTCCGGCTGGTTTTCGGACGGAAACAATAGCGTATTTCCGCAACAGAGGAGCAGCGATTCCACAGAATACATTGACATGCTGCGGCTTAAAAAGCCACACTGCAGGTAAAAATTTTTTGCAGCGTGTGGATAAGATTTGTTCAAATCTCATCCATTCTGCTGCGACTGTAATACTCTGCGGATTTTCCACAATAAAATGTGTTGCATAAAATCTGCAGTGTTCATGCCTAGTGTGTTCCTACCCTAAGGCCGGATTTACACAAGCGTGTGCTTTTTGCGCGCGCAAAAAACGTGGCGTTTTGCGCATGCAAAAGGTCCATAACAGCTCCGTGTGTCAGCAGCGTATGATGCGTGGCTGCGTGATTTTCGCGCAGCCGCCATCATTATGACACTCTGTTTGTAGCACGTGGTGCTTTTCTGTTTTCATTCATAGTTTATACTGCTGCGGGAGTGCTGGGCGTGATTTTCATGCACCCATTGACTTCAATGGGTGCGTGATGCGCGAACAATGCACAAATATCGGACATGTCGTGAGTTTTACGCAGCGTGGAAATCACTGACAGTCTGCACGGCCCCATAGAGTAACATAGGTCCGTGCGAGGCGCGTGAAGATCACGAGCGTTGCACGGATGTATTACACGTTCATCTGAATAAGCCCTAACAATAAGGCCCAGTTCACAGAGTTTTTGGGCCTTGATATTGACTCGGACACTGCGTCAGAATCAGCACCAAACAACTTCCAAAACCGCCTCCCATTGATTTAATCTGAAATCAATAGGAGCCAGAAAAAAAATATAGCAGCACGTCCTTTCTTTCCGCTGTTCCGCCTCTGACCACCCATCGAAATCAATTGGAGGCAGAAAATGCATTTTTCGCTGCATTTTTTGTCTGCTGTCCTCAATCCCCGCGGGCAAAAAACGCGGCAAGATAGTGTGGGCAGGTCAAAATCTACCTCAAAATTCGGTGCGTGGTTTCAGTCGGTCGCCGGTGCGCGGGCGGTCGCGGGTGCGTGTGGTCGCGGCTGCGCGCTTGCGGACGCATGTGCTGTTGGTCGCGGGTGCATGCGGTCGCCGGTGCACGCTCGCGGACACTCGCGAGTGCGCACGCGCGGGAGTTTGCGAGTGCGCACACGTGGGAGTTTGCGGGTGCGCACGATCGGTCGCGCAGGCGGTGTTTGATGGCCCCCATGACGAGAGGGGGGGCTCCGCAGCTCACATCATTCTTTTGGTGAAAAAAACGGGCCCCATTGCATTTTTTTTCTACCAAAGGCAAGTCGTGGCAGTTGCCGGGCCCCCCTTTCAATTAGGTTTGGCCGGGCCCCTCACATCAGTACCCCTGATGGCGGCCCTGGGTAGCATGATATAGTGCTGGACGGAGTACCGTTAACAGGCGGTGCCACGGTAGAGGGGCCCAGAAAATTTAGCTGTATGGGGCCCTGAAATTCCTGATGGCGGCCCTGCTTACAATGATATGTAAAAATAATTGAATTTATAATATGAATAATCCAACTCCTATCCATTTAGATGTGCCTCGACGAGAAGCTGATTGTGGGGGTTCTAAATGCCGAGACCCCTCACGCTTCAAAGGAAGACGGACAGCTAGTGTTCATTCCTCCTGCAGAAACAATTATCTTAAAGGAGTTGTCTCATGAAGACTAGCTCCGCCCCCCTCTATGACCTAGAATGGAAAGAGACGCTCTGTAAGAGTTGCTCTCTAAGGCTCCATGCACACCACCGTATTTTTCATCAGTAATTACGGTCCGTAATTATGGACAGTAATTACGGACCCATTCATTTCTATTGGCCACGGACACCTTTCAGTATTTTTACTGATGGGTGTCCGTGCTGAAAAAATTATACAACCTGTCCTATTCTTGTCAGTAATTACGGCACGGACTCTCCGATAGAAGTCTATGGGGAGCTTCCGTAAATACAGATGGCTACAGATGTGCATCCGTAAACCGTCCGTATTTACGGAAGCGTTGCTAGGCAACATGTTGATGACATCATTTGCAGGCTCCCTCTTTTTTACGGATCCATATATACGAATCAAATGCGGATGCAATACGGACAACCTTCCGTAGATATGGATGAATTACGGGTGCCCACGGATCCGTATTTACGGACAGTATTTATTGATTGCTGAAAATACGGTCGAATGCATGGAGCCTTAGAGCGGTACTCACTCTTGAGCCTCAATGGCCGCCATGTAATACTACATTTCCCCTGCAGAGGCCACTTCAGGGGAAATATCTCTCTGGCTCCAATATGTCCTGAGACAATCTCTTTAATGTTCTAAAATGGCATTAGTACTCATTTCCTACTAGATTGCTTTGAGTGAATTTATATACAACAGAATCTACTATATCACAATTCAGTTATATTAAATTAGGTTCTTTAGATACTTTAGTAAGCTTCACAAGCCCCCATTAGGAAGTAGTAACTTCCTATTATTTAGACAATGCTACACATCCGTCCAATGTTATTCCTTCCTGTGACTTTATAGAAAGACATGCAAAGATACAATGCCATTAGGATTAGAGTCATCCTGTATTTATATCGTGAAAGCCTTTTCCAAACCGCTGTACAATCCTGGAAACAATTGGCTAGAAGTAACATTCAATGAAACAGATGTTCATTCATTCCTGAGAAACAGAAGTAATAGAAGCATATGTGTGTTAAGTGGTGCTGTTCCATAAATCACATTCTGCCATTGTAATGCCTCTAACAAAACTTACAGTTCATTTGGGAACTAATATCTAATACTAGCAGAATGCCATCTACACAGACCACTGATCAGCACTACACATTTTTTTGTAATGGCTACAATCAAAAGCAGTAACCAGATGTGTTGAGAAGTATTTACTAGCTTCCAGTTACATATTATTATTACATATTATTTGGAACCCATCTGTGTCCATAAGTAAGCTTCAGTCTGTCAATATTCCACAAGTCTTCCAAGTGAGCTGTTACCTGTACTAGAAAACAAAATAAATAAAAACTATGAAGAACTAAACGCAGATAGGATTCCTTTAAAATGATTTATTTTTTTAATAAATCAGTGTTTTATGTGTTTTTAAAATACTTTTAAATTTACTTTTTAATTATTTTTTTTACTTTAAACCTATACATACACAGGATAGATACAAGCTGTATCATAGAAAGTAAAAGAAAAAGTTAATAACAGTTAATTTAAAAGTTGTTTAAAAACAGATAAAACACTGATTTATTTTTAAAACAAAAATCCTTTCAAAAGGTGTACATTGAGCTCCAGGAATACAGTTAAATTGGCTCTGTCACCAGATTTTGCAACCCCTATCTGCTATTGCAGCAGATAGGCGCTGCAATGTAGATTACAGTAACGTTTTTATTTTTAAAAAACTAGCATTTTTGGCCAAGTTATAACCATTTTGTATTTATGCAAATGAGGCTTGCAAAAGTACAACTGGGCGTGTTTACAGTAAAAGTACAACTGGGCGTGTATTATGTGCGTACATTTTTTAAAACCGTGATTTTATCGTGCCTACACCGTAAAACATAAAAAACCTATATACAAACGGTATTGCCGCAATCGCATCGACCCACAGAATAAATTAAATATGTCATTTATAGCGCACGGTGAATGCCGTAAAAAAAAAATAATAAAAAACAACAGACGTTTTGATGGCCTAATTACACTAAATTCAGCAAAAAACCTATGAGATCAAAATGCTCACTATACCCCTAGACAAATTCTTTTTAGGGCTGTAGTTTCCCAAATGGGGTCACTTCTGCAGGGTGTCCACTGTTTTGGTCCCTCAGGGGCTTTGCAAATGTGACATGACACCCGAAAACCAATTGAGTAAACTTGAGCTCCAAAAGCCAAATAGCGCTCCTTCCCTTCTGAGCCCCACTGTGTGTCCAAACAGCCGTTTATTACCACATATGGGGTATTGCCGTAATCAGGAGAAATCACTTTACACTTTTTCTTCTTTATTCCTTGTAAAAATTGATCATTTCTAAGTTTTATTGGAAATAATTTATATTTTCATTTTTACGGACTAATTCCACTAAATTCAGCAAAAAAAAAACCTGTGGGGTTAAAATGCTCACTGCTCACTATACCCCTTGATAAATTCATTGAGTGGTGTAGTTTGCTAAATGGTGTCTTTTTGGGGGTGTTTCCACTGTTTTGGCACCACAAGACATCTTCAAACCTGACATGGTGCCTAAAATATATTCGAAGCAAATGAGCACCTAGAGGATTTTGTGGCCTCCATTTTATTAGGAGGCCGGTGCTTCAGTCAATTACCACACTAGGGCCACATGTGGGATATTTATAAAAACTGCAGAATCTGGGCAATAAATATTGAGTTGCGTTTCCCTGGTACAACCTTTTGTGTTACAGAAAAAAAATAGATTAAAATGGATTTTCCAACAAAAAAAAGAAATTTGTAAATTTCCGCTCTACTTTGCTTTAATTCCTGTGAAACACCCAAAGGGTTAAGAAACTTTCTAAATGCTGTATTGAATACTTTGAGGGGTGCAGTTTTTTTTAAATTAGGTGACTTATTGGGGTTTCTAATATATAAGGCTCTCACAGCCACTTCAGAACTGAACTGGTACCTATAGAAATAGGTTTTGGAAATTTTCTTGAAAATGTGAGAAATTGCTGCTAAAGTTCTAAGCCTTGTAACGTCCTAGAAAAATAAAAGGATGTTCAAAAAATGATGCCAACATAAAGTAGACATATGGGAAATGTTAATTAGTAACTATTGTGTGTGGTATTACAATCTGCCTTACCATCAGATACATTTAAATTTAGAAAAATGCTAATTTTTGCAAATTTTCTCTAAAGTTTGGTGATTTTTGCAAACAAATACTGAATTTATTGATCAAATTTTTCCAATAACATACAGTACAATATGTCACGAGAAAACAATCTCAGAATCGCTTTGATAGGTAAAAGCATTCCCAAGTTATTACCACATAAATTGACACGTCAGATCTGAAAAAATTGGCTGCGCCTACAAGGCCAAAACAAGCTCAGTCCTGAAGGGGTTAAGTATTTCTTACATCTTTGTTTCCTATTCCTATCCTTCCTTCCTATGCTTTTTTATTCAATACAATTCTTTAGGTTAGCAGTAAAATTTTACAATATACAAGCACAATTATTGAACCAGAAATTTACAAGCAATTTTCTTGACATTGAAACTCTAAATAACACATAAAAAGAAAGATCTGCCGAAGTTGCTCAATAGTAAACAGCAATATTCTTTCTCATGCTTAACCCCTTCCCGACTGCAGCATTTTTCAGATTTTCATTTTCATTTTTTCCTCCCCACCTTCCAAAAGCCATAACTTTTTTATTTTTCCGTCGGGAGCTTAATAAAATCTGTAAAAAGATAATAAATTCAGCAAAAATACAAAATTAAAGGCTAGGATGCTAGGAGTCCCTGCCTCGCTGCAGGACAACTGTCTCGTACTGAAAACATGATTACAGTACGGGACAGTAGTTCCACGGAGAGGCAGGGACTCCTAGCATCGTACATAAGTATGACGCTAGGAGCCCGGCTCCCTGCACTGAGTTCGGTCCGGTACTTGCGACCGAAATACGTCCGTCAATTACGGACGTAATTAGTGTGTGTGCACATACCCTAAATGTACACAAGGCCCCGGGACCAGATGGGTTACACCCTAGAGTTCTTAAAGAGCTTAGTTCAGTTATTTCTGTCCCCCTCTTCATAATATTTAGAGATTCTTTTGTGACTGGTATAGTGCCAAGGGACTGGCTCAGGGCAAATGTGGTGCCTATTTTCAAAAAGGGCTCTAGGTCTTCCCCAGGTAATTATAGACCAGTAAGCTTAACATCGATCATGGGAAATATGTTTGAGGGGCTATTGAGGGACTATATACAACTTTATGTGACAAAAAATAGTATTATAAGTGACAGCCAGCACGGTTTTACTAAGGACAAAAGTTGTCAAACCAACCTGATTTGTTTTTATGAAGAGGTGAGTAGAAGCCTAGACAGAGGGGCTGCTGCGGATATAGTATTTTTGGACTTTGCAAAGCATTATACACTGTCCCTCATAGACGTCTAATGGGTAAATTAAGGACTATAGGTTTAGAAAATATAGTTTGTAATTGGATTGAGAGTTGGCTCAAGGACCGTATCCAGAGAGTTGGGGTCAATGATTCCTACTCTGAATGGTCCCCGGTTATAAGTGGTGTACCCCAGGGTTCCGTGCTGGGACCACTTTTATTCCACTAATTTATTAATGATATAGAGGATGGGATTAATAGCACTATTTCTATTTTTGCAGATGACACCAAGCTATGTAGTATTGTTCAGTCTATGGAAGATGTTTGTAAATTGCAAACTGATTTGAACACACTAAGTGTTTGGGCATCCACTTAGTAAATGAAGTTTAATGTAAATAAATGTAAAGTTACGCTTCTGGGTGCCAACAATCTGCATGCATCATATGTCCTAGGGGGAGCTATACTGGGGGAGTCACTTGTTGAGAAGGATCTTGGTGTACTTGTAGATCATAGACTAAATAACAGCATGCAATGTCAATCAGCTGCTTCAAAGGCCAGCAAGATATTGTCGTGTATTAAAGAGGCTCTGTCACCAGATTTTGCAACCCCTATCTGCTATTGCAGCAGATAGTCGCTGCAATGTAGATTACAGTAACGTTTTTATTTTTAAAAAACGAGCATTTTTGGCCAAGTTATGACCATTTTCGTATTTATGCAAATGAGGCTTGCAAAAGTCCAAGTGGGTGTGTTTAAAAGTAAAAGTCCAAGTGGGCGTGTATTATGTGCGTACATCGGGGCGTGTTTACTACTTTTACTAGCTGGGCGTTGTGCATAGAAGTATCATCCACTTCTCTTCACAACGCCCAGCTTCTGGCAGTGCAGACACAGCCGTGTTCTCCAGAGATCACGCTGTGTCGTCACTCACAGGTCCTGCATCGTGTCGGACGAGCGAGGACACATCGACACCAGAGGCTACAGATGATTCTGCAGCAGCATCGACGTTTGCAGGTAAGTCGATGTAGCTACTTACCTGCAAATGCTGATGCTGCTGCAGAATCAACTGTAGCCTCTGGTGCCGACACGATGCAGGACCTGTGAGTGACGTCACAGATCTGCACTGCCAGAAGCTGGGCGTTCTGAAGAGAAGTGGATGATACTTCTCATCAGAAAGCCCAGCTAGTAAAAGTAGTAAACACGCCCCGATGTACACACATAATACACGCCCAGTTGTACTTTTACTTTTCAACACGCCCAGTTGTACTTTTGCAAGCCTCATTTGCATAAATACGAAAATGGTCATAACTTGGCCAAAAATGCTCGTTTTTTAAAAATAAAAACGTTACTGTAATCTACATTGCAGCGCCTATCTGCTGCAATAGCAGATAGGGGTTGCAAAATCTGGTGACAGAGCCTCTTTAAAAGAGGCATGGACTCGCGGGACAGGGCTATAATATTACCACTTTACAAAGCATTATTACGGCCTCATCTAGAATATGCAGTTCAGTTCTGGGCTCCAGTTCATAAAAAGGATGCCCTGGGGTTGGAAAAAATACAAAGAAGAGCAACGAAGCTAATAAGGGGCATAGTGAATCTAAGTTATGAGGAAAGATTAAAAGAATTAAGCCTATTTAGCCTTGAAAAGAGACGACTAAGGGGGCAGGGACGGGACATAATTAACTTATCTAAGTATATGAATGGCACATACAAAAAATACGGTGAAATCCTGTTCCATGTAAAACCCCCTCCGTCTGGAGAAAAAAAGGTTCAATCTGCAGAGGCGACAAGCCTTCTTTACTGTGAGAACTGTGAATCTATGGAATAGTCTACCGCATGAGCTGGTCACAGCAGGGACAGTAGATGGCTTTAAAAAAGGCTTAGATAATTTCCTAGAACAAAAAAATATTAGCTCCTATGTGTAGACAGTTTTCCCTTCCCTTTCCCATTCCTTGGTTGAACTTGGTGGACATGTGTCTTTTTTCAACCATACTATGTAACTATGATATAGCCCTGTGATTAATATAATTATAATTGATTTTTGCAGGAAGAGTTGTAGTTTTTTTATGGCACATTTATTGTACTATATAACGTACTAGAAAATGTGAAAATAAATCTTTGTGGAGTACAAAATGAAAAAAAAAACCTGTGATTCCTCCATTGTTTTTTTGCGCTTCGTTTTTAAAGCGCTCACTGTGCAATTAAAATGAGAAAACGACATGTTAACTTTATTCTGCGGGTCAATACAATTAAGGTGATACCAAAGTTATATCTTTTTTTATATATTTTACTACTTTTACATGGAAAAAAAACTAACTGTAAAAAAGAGAATGTATTTTGTGTCGCCAAATTCTAAGAGCCATAACTTTTATATTTTTCCGTAGATTGAGCGATATGAGGGTTTTTATATGCGGGCGAGCTGTAGTTTTTAATGGCACCATTTTGGGGTACATGCAAGTTGTTGTTTTTTTACTGTGTTCACCGTGCGTTTTAAATAATGTTATATTTTAATAGTTCAGACTATTAACACCAGCTGTCTTTGGATCGCTTGCACTTTATACCGCAATACTAATGTATTGCAATATATCGTGTTTCTGAAAGGCTGGGGGGCAAACCTGGGGGGCTTCATTTGACCATGCCATGCCAACCATCGGCACCCCGAGATCGCAAAGTGGTGGGGGGCATGGTCTGTCAGAGAGCGTCACCCCCTCTTTCTAACTCTTTAGATGCTGCGGTCGCTAAGGGGTTAAACAAGCAAGATTGCACTAGAGCACAATCCCGCTCGTTACAGTGAAGTGTCGGCTGTAACATACAGCCGACTCCCAAGTTGTATAGATGGGCTCAACCCGTGAGCCCGTTTCATACTTCCCATACCCAGCTATGATGTGCGTATACATCAAATATTGGGAAGGGGTTATTCATACATGGAATGAAAAGGAAACGAGTGTCTAAGACAAGAGCACATACAGCACTTTCAGATACTGCATGTTGTCTTAGATTATGGGCAGAAAGAGGTAGCCCTGTTTGTACTTGATTACAGAGAAAAGGATGTGTGTAAAAAATTATGTACATCAGGGGTCTCAAACACGCGGCCCCTGAGGCTGTCATCTGCGGCCCGCGGGACACAGCTGCTAGTATAGGATTTGCTCCAAGACAGTGGAATCCCCTGACATTGCTGTCCATATATGAACTGTGATGTCAGGGGCTTCCCCAGAGCCGGTGTCCCGGGCAGAGCGCTAGTATAGGCTCTGCTCCGGGACTCTGTGGAATCCTCTGATATCGCTGTCCATATATGGACACCGATGTCAGTGGCTTCCCCAGAGCCGGAGTCCCGGCCAGAGCGCTAGTATAGGCACTCCTCCGGGACTGTCTGGGACTTCAGGCTCTGCTCCGAGACTCTGTGGAATCCCCTGACATCACTGTCCATATATGGACACTGATGTCAGGGGCTTCCCCAGAGCCGGAGTCTCAGAGCAGAGCGCCAGTAGCGCTCTGCCCAGGACTCCAGTTCTGGAGTTGCCGCTGACATCACTGTCCATACATGGACAGTGATGTCAGGAGCAGAGCTGGAATCTCAGGCAGAGTGTTAAAAGCAGCTCTGCTCAGGGACTCCATCTCTTAGCAAACCCCTGACATCTCTGTCCATATATGGACACTGATGTCAGGGGCTTGCATAGAGTTTCCGGAGCAGAGCCTATTCTAGTGCTCTGCTCTGGAACATAGGCTCTAGGATTGCCCCTGACATCACATTCCGGTCCAGGAGGATCCACTATCTATGGAGGGGACTGTGGCAGCATCTACCAAGGGCACTGTGGCATTATCTACAAAGGGCACTGTGGCATTATCTACAGAAGGCACTGTGTCATGATCTATGAGTGGGTGTGGCAGTATCTACAGAGGGCACTGTGGCAGTATCTACAGAGGGCACTGTGGCATTATCTACACGGGGCACTATAGCATTATCTACAGAGGGCACTGTGGCATTATCTACGGGTGGGTGTGGCAATATCTACAGAGGGCACTGTGGCAGTATCTACAGAGGGCACTGTGGCATTATCTATGAGTGGTTGTGTGGCAATATCTACAGAGGGCACTGTGGCAGTATCTACCAAGGGCACTATCTACGGAGGGCACTGTGGCATTATCTACAAAGGGCACTGTGGCATTATCTATGTGTGGGTATGGCAGTACCTACGGAGGGCACTGGGGCAGTATCTACAGAGGGCACTGTGGCATTATCTACAGAGGGCACTATAGCATTATCTACAGGTGGACGTGTGGCAATGTCTGCAGAGGGCACTGTGCCATTATCTACAAAGGGCACTGTAGAATTATATACAAGTGGGTGTGTGGCAGTATCTACAGAGGGCACTGTGGCATTATCTACAGATGGCACTGTGGCATTATCTAGGGGGGGTTGCATCTAAAGAGGGCACTGTGGCATTATCTACAGAGAGCACTGTTGCATTATCTACGGGTGGGTGTGGCAATATCTACAGCAGGCCCTGTGGCATTATCTAGGGGGGTGGCTATCTACAGAGGGCACTGGCATTATCTACAGTGGGTACTGTGGCATTATCTACAGAGGGCACTGTGGTATTATCTTTGGGTGGATGTGGCAGTATCTACAGAGGACAGTGTGGCATTAGCTACAGAGGTTACTATAGCATCTACAGGTGGAAGTGTGACAATATCTGCAGAGGTCACTGTGGCATTATATACGGTTGAGTGTGTGGCAGTATCTACAGAGGGCACTGTGGCATTATCTACAGAGGACTCTGTGGCACTATCTAAAAATCAAACACTGCCAGCTGAGCTACTGGACTGCATTTAGCGACACTTAAACTGGAAAACTGGATTGTTAAAATAAGCACGTGGAGAAAAAGCGCAAATTTTCGTTAAGTTAAAACCTAGCGGTATTATTATAGTAATGTAATATTATTATAGCAATGTAGTATTATTGTAGTAGTGTAGTATTGTTATAGTAGTGTAGTATTGTTATAGTAATGTAGTATTATTATAGTAATGTGGTATTGTTATAGTAGTTCATATAACTAATTGATTAACAATAATTTAGTATTGTATCAAATTTGAAAGTAATTTCGGCCCTGTCAACTTTAATTTTTTTCTATATGCGGCCCACTTACCCAGCCGAGTTTGAGACCACTAATGTACATACCCTATATGGACAAAAGTATTGGGACACCTACACATCACACCTACAGTATCTTGCATTACATTCTATTTTAAATCCATACGCATTAATATGAATTTGGTGCCCCCTTTGCAGCTAAACAGCTTACACTCTTCTAGGAAGACTTTCTACAAGATTTTGGATTGTAGCTGTGGGAATTTTCATCCCAAAGGTGTTTGATGGGGTTAAGATCAGGGCTCTGTGTCGGACAGTCAAGTTCTTCCACACCAAACTCACCCAATCATGCCTTTATGGACCTTAAATTGTTCAGTGGGGCAAAGTTAAAAGCAGATAATTGTTAAAAAATGTCTTGGTATGCTGGAGCGTTAAGATTTCCCTTCACTGAAACTAAGGTGCATTGACCAAACCCTGCAAGACTACCCCATATCATTATCCCCCCTCCACCAAACTTTACAGTTGGCACAATGCAGTCAGGCAGGTGACGTTCTCCTGGCAATCGCCAAACCGAGACTCATCTACCAGACTGGCAGATAGAGAAGGGTGATTCGTCACTCCACTGCACACATTTCCACTGCTCCAGAGACCAGTAGAGGCGTGCTTTACACAATTTCTTCTGACGCTTGCCATTGTGCTTGGTGATGTATGGCTTGCATTTAGCTTTGTTTACAAAGGGAGTGAGCTCCCTCTGTCACCCATCGGCGGCCCGCGAATGCAATCGCGGGTCTCCGATGGGGTGTCATGGCAGCCGGGGGCTTGATAAAAGCCCCCAGGTCTGCCCTGGACATATGCCTGTTAGGACGTGCCGGAGGCACGTCCTAACAGATTGCCTGTCAGATTTACACTGACAGGAAATAATGCTCTGGTATACGAAGTATACCAGAGCATTATATCAGCGATCTTAAGATCGCACAGTAAAGTCCCCTAGTGGGACTAGTGAAATAAATAATAAATGTGAAATAAAGATTAATAATAAAAGTTACAGTAAAAAAATAAATAAAACCATTTTTTTCCATAAAAAGTGGTTTTATTTAGTAAAAGTGTAAAAAATAAATAAAAGTACACATATATGGTATCGCCGCGACCGTAATGACTCCATTAATAAAGTTAATATGTCATTAAACCGCAAGGTGAACACCGTAAAAAAAAAACGCAAAAAACAATGGCGAAATTGCTATTTTTTTCCATTGCCCCCCAAAAAAGTCATAATAATGAATCAATAAGTCCCATGCACCCCAAAACAGTACCAATCAAAACTACGTCTCGTCCCGCAGAAAACAAGCCCAAAAAATCACTACATTGGAAAAATAAAAAAGTTACGGCTCTTGGAAAGCGACGATGCAAAAACAAATAATTTTAGTTCAAAAGTGTTTTTATTGTGCAAAAGTCGTAAAACATAAAAAACCTCTACATATGTGGTATCACCGTAATCATACCGACCCCATAGAATAAGGGTAACATGTTATTTACGTCGCATAGTCAACGGCGTCAATTTAAAAACGCATAGAACAATGGCATTTCAGGGTTTTTTTATAATCCCCCCAAAAAAAGTTAATAAAAAAATTATATGTACCCAAAAATGGTGCTATTAAAAAGTACAACTAATCCCGCAAAAAACAAGTCCTCATACAGCTATGTAGACGAAAAAATAAAAAAGTTATAGCTCTTTGAATGCGACTATAGAAAAACAAATAAAATTGCTTGGTCATTAGGGCCTAAAGTGGGCTGGTCACTAAGGGGTTAAGATCAAAGTTATTTATTATTAATTGAATGAATAAATAAATAAATACATAAAATACATAAATAATGTGGCTACGCGTTTCAACAGCGGTCTGGTGTCTTCATCAGGCGATTACAAACAGGGACAAGAGCACACACAAATATACACTTAAAAAAACACACCAAAGTGATGAGTCATGGACACTCTGACATCATACAGGTTTAAAGGTTTCAACTTTGACAGGCAGTGAAGAGAGACAATATTCAGGCTGGCTGTCAAATGGTTAAAGTGCAGTACATATAATTGTACACTGTTCCAAACATAACACCGATCCTGAGTGTTTACAAAAGAGATCAAGTAGCAATTTGTTGCAGAGAGCGCCCCCTGTGCTGATGGTGTAACTAGTTATAATACATAGTAATACAAGATTTCAACACGCCGGATAAGGAGACTACAGTAGAGATCAGGAGACTAGAGTAGTGATCTGTACCTACTCACAGATCGTAATAAAACATAAAAAAGGAGGAAAAATCAGTGCATATTATTAAGAGACTAGAGTAGTGATCTGCACCTACTCACAGATCGTAATGAAATATTAAAAAGGAAAAAAAGACAGTGCATATTATTAAATTTGCATTTATGCATAATCCGACTGCTCTCTGTCTGCCGGTCAGCTGATAAGCGTTGTCAGTTTGAATGGCAGCGACACTGGTGAGAGAAGATGGGAGGAGAGTGGGGGAGGTGTTCACAGGTGAGAGTAGGGGGGGGACTTTGCAAATATATAGTTATATCAAAACTAGGTATATTCCAAGGGTCAAAAAAACTGTTAATATAAGAAGGATAATAGCAATTTATAACACCTTAATATTATACACAGGGACAAGGCTCTCCAGTAATATAATAGTGTGTAGCGAACTATGCATCAATTTATAGGAGGCAGTGTTAGGACAAGAATCATTAGAGGATAATTACAACACTCTAGAGAAATTATTGCTCTAGGGGGATTAGAACCATAGTGCTCAGGCAGGACTCTCAATATCCTGCTGCAGTGTAAAATGTGTCATACACTGGTGGAAAAAAGTAAACAAAGAAGAATGAACATGAGAAGGAAGATACCAAAAATGAGGGATAATGCAATAGTGTAGAGACCAATCCTACCAGAGAAATTTCATACGTTAGTTGCTATCATATCATTCAAACCATTCGGTTGTAACGTGGATAATTTATAAAGCCAATAGTTCTCTCTTTGTCTCAACTTTCAGAATCTATTAGGCACAGCATTGGCTATTTGTTCAATGGGAGTAATTGACAGCCCATCGCTTTTACAGTTATGGTACATGGCAAATTGGCAAGAGACTCAAAGTTTCTGTTATGGAAATGCAAGTGGAGCAATACCTCAAGGCTGCTGCAGTCTGCCGAGAGAGACTGTGCACTTAAATCCGCAACCTCAAATCCATAACCACTCTGATCGACAGTGTCTAAGGCGACTCTAAGGTGTTCGCCAGAGCCGACCCCAAGGTGGGATGGACTTTGCTGCTTAGAACTCAGATTGTCTTAACAGAGTGTAGTTTTGGATAAGAGGTGCAATGCAGGCAAACCTAAGCTGAAAACCAGACAGTCAATAGGTTAACTGAAAGTCCAGAAACAGAGTAGAGGTTACCAGCCGGGAGAGGATAATCAGAATCGGTAAGCAGAGGGTTAACAAGAGATAAGCCCTGGTCAGTATACACCTAGTCCAGAAAAATAGTGCAAGAGCAGTCAGGAGCTTGATCAGAAACCAGGAGATAGGAAAATTCACAAGCAAAGACAGGTGGGAAAAGCCAGGTATAAATACAACACCACAGCTGATTGGCAGAAGAACAGAGAAGAGAGATAGGCTCAAGGTAAAACAAGAACCGCCCAGAAGCTAGAAAGGTTGTCATAGCAACCTTAAGGGAACAGGTGTTTTCCTAACAGTACCCCCCCTTCTACGAGGGGTCTCCGGACTCTTAAGCCTTGGCCTAGGTTTCAAAGGAAAAATTTTAACCAAACAACTGGCGTATACTGAATGGGCAGAAACCCAAGTACGTTCTTCTGGCCCATTCTCCTTCCAGTGTACCAAGTATTGTAGAGTACCCCTGACCCTTCTAGAATCCACAATTCTCTGAACCTCAAACTCCATATCTCCTTCTATCTGAACTGGAGGAGCAGGTTTCTTTAGTGGACCAGATGATGGAAAAATAATTTTTAGGAGAGATTTGTGAAATACATTATGAATCCTAATGGATGCAGGAAGAGCAAGATGAAATGCACAGGGTTAATTATTTCAACAATTTCAACAATTTCATATGGACCAATAAACCTGGGGGCAAACTTACTAGAAGGCACTTTCAGTCGCAGATTTTTTGTGGAAAGCCAAACTTTTTGACCCACACAAAATACAGGACCGACAGTATGTTTTTTTATTAGCATTTTTCTTTTGAGTAATTCAGGAGTTCTTCAGGTTCAATTGAACCTGAGCCCAAACTGCACAGTTTATTTGAATCAACTTCCACCTCAGGTTTATTACTAGAAGAGGTGGAAAATAAACCAAAACAAGGATGAAAACAATAATTACGGAAAAACACAGAGGTATCACGGGCAACCTGGTGGTGATTATTTATAGCAAACTCTGCTAAAGGAAGATATGAGACCCATTCAACCTGGTTATCAGCAATACAACACCTAAGATAGTGTTCCAAGGTTTGATTAAAACGCTCGGTTTGACCATTAGTCTCTGGGTGGAATGCAGAAGACAACGATAATTGTACACCAACTGTTTTACAGAAAGCTCTCAAGAAGCTAGCCACAAATTGTACACCTCTATCAGAGACAATATTTTTTGGAATACCATGTAGACGAACCACTTGATCAATAAACAGTTTAGACAAGGTTTTGGAATCAGGGAGCTGAGGCAATGGAATAAAATGACACATCGTACTAAAACGGTCCACCACAACCCAAATGACAGTTTTCTCCTCGGAGGGATGTAAATCAGTGATGAAATTCATGGACAGATGAGACCAAGGTTTCTGCAGAACAGGCAATGGCAGCAATTTACCCATAGGATGAGTTTGAGGAGTCTTAGCGCAAGCGCAGTCAACGCAGGCAGAGACATAGGAACTCGCATCACGAGGCCCACCTAGCCTGACTGGTATTGAGTCTTTTGGAAGATTCTACAAAAGTCAGGTTTTTATGATCAGTCAGTACAGTAATTTGATGTCTGGCCCCCTCTAGAAAGTGGTGCCACTCTTCAAATGCCCACTTAATAGCAAGAAGTTTTGGGGAAAAGTACTTCCCACATAGTTTGATTAAGAGGGCAAGTGACCAGGTCTCTTTTTTAACTCAAGACATAAGGATATAACTAACGTCCTGGCTAGATATTGGCACATAATTTGTGATCACCCATAGCGCAAAGACATCATCCCAAAAAAACACAGATGACGTATAGAAGAGCCATGACACTATGTAATGCTCTGGCCCCGAGTAGGCTTCATGTCAATAAATCTGCAGCGAGAAGCATGTTCCCCACCCTATCAGGGTCATATAGGTGCGCAAAACAAACATGTGTTTTATGCAATAACATCTCCCACAAAACACAATTTTATGTCAAAAGCAACTGGGGAGGTCTTTAATATCAATAGATTCCTCAACTGTAGCAGTGATTTTGTGGTTTATATTAATCATTGCCTTTGTAAACTCCAATACTTAGGCCGCAAAACACAGGCCCTACGGATACGTAATAATAAGCATGGGTCTAATATTAATTCGGCCCGGGGACTCCTGACTTGGGAATATGTTCCGCCTGGAGCAGATTCCCCGGCCAGAGCATTGCCGGTGCTCTGACCGGGGATTCCGGCATCTCAAAGCAACCAAAAAACATCACTGTCCATATAAGGAGAGTGACATCAGGGGCTCCTCCTACAGTGGAATCCCCAGCCAGTGCGTTGCCGTGATGTACAGTACATGTACGTGACAATGCAGGAAGGGGTTAACTGTCTCTATTAAAATACATTTTTCAAAATACAGTTAAGCAAAAATAGGGGAATAGGAAAACAAGGAGTTAAACAAAAAAGTTGCATAGTGACTGAAAACTTAATTGGAAATTAACAATTACACATTAGGGAAGATTTATGAATACGTATAGAAGTTATATCTGTGTGCAATAATAATACTTAGCAGCCAACTCCCTCATGAATAGTAGGTTTGAGAGTGACTGTTCATCAATATTTTGCACCTATGCAATCTCCCTCTGTGTAGCATTGTAGCATTGTGGCTTGTCTGCATCCTGCTGGGAACTGGTGCTTAAACCTGCCCTTGTATCATTAACCCCTTCCCGTTCCTGGACGTACTATTAGGTCATGGTAGCTGTATAGTTCGCGCTCCATGTCCTAATAGTACGTCTCGGGAGTAACGGCCGTTTCGGCCGTCCTCCCGACACATACAGGAGCTGTGACAGCTAATTAACCCCTTAAAAGGCGCGTTCAATAGAGATTGCGGCTTTTTAGGGGTTAAGCTGCCATTGCTGGCCTGCTACACGGTGACTATGGCAACCGGACACCAAACAATGGCGTCCGGCTATTCCATCGACGGAAGCCTAGTGGGTCCTGACAAAGTCAGGACCCACTATGCTTGCTGTCAGTGAGTAGCTGACAGCTCTAATACACTGCACTACGCATGTATTAGAATTGCGATCAGGACCTCCTGCCCTCAAGTCCCCTAGTGGGACAAAGTAATAAAGTAAAAAAAAAGATGTGTAAAAATAAGAAAATAAAAGTTTTAAAAGTATTAAAAGTAAAAATCCCCTTTTTACCTTATCAGTCCTTTATTATTAATAAAAATATATAAACAAACAAATAAACTAAACATAATTGGTATCGCCGTTTCCGTAACGGCCTGAACTACAAAATTATTTCGTTATTTATCCCGCACGGTGAACTCCGTAAAAGAAAATAATAATAAACCGTACCACAATCACAATTGTTTGGTCACTTCACCTCCCAAAAAATTGAATAAAAAGAGATCAAAAAGTCGCATGTACCTAAAAATGGTAATGATCGAAACTACAGTTCGTTACGCAAAAAATAAGTCCTCGCACGGCTTTATTGATGGAAAAATAAAAAAGTTCAGGCTCTTAGAATATGGTAACACAAAAAGTGAATGATTTTTTACAAAACTTATTTTATTGTGCAAACGCCATAAGACATAAAAAAAACTATAAATATATGGTATCGCCATAATCGTGAATATGTCATTTATAGCGCACGGTGAACGCTGTAAAAAAAATAGAATAAAAAATCAATAGTAGAATTGCTGTTTTTTAGTCACCACGCCACCTAAAAATAGAATAAAAACTGATCAAAAAGCTGCATGCACCCCAAGAAAACTACAATGAATTCCTCAAGGGGTCTAGTTTCCAAAATGGGGTCACTTTTGGGGGGTTTCCACTGTTTTGGCACCACAAGGCCTCTTCAAACCGGCATGGTGCCTAATAAAAAAGGAGGGCTCGAAATCCACTAGGTGCTCCTTTGCTTCGGAGGCCGGTGCTTCTGTCCATTACCGCACTAGGGCCACATGTGGGATATTTCTAGAAAATACTGAATAATGGGCAATAAGTATTAAGTTGCGTTTCTCTGATAAAACCTTTTGTGTTATAAAATTTTTTTTATAAAATGGATTTTCTGACCCAAAAAAATATGTCAATTTCACCTCTACTTTGCTCTCAATTTCTGTGAATCACCTAAAGGGTTCATAAACTTTCTAAATGCTGTTGTGAATACTTTGAGGGGTCTAGTTTCTAAAATGGGGTGTTTGATAGGGGGTTTCTAATATATGGGCCCCTCAAAGCAACTTCAGAACTGAACTGTAACCTAAAAAAATTAATAAATTAGGCAATACTTTGCTTCTTACATTATACTGATAATGAGCCGTGCCCACCCCGAGATGACCCCAGTTTTGACCGTTTGTATAAACGGAGACCGATATTAGACCGTTTCAGTCCCCGGTTTTCCCAAGCATACACCCCCGAGAAGTGTATTTCTATTGATGAGTCCTTGGTACATTTTAAAGGGAGGGTTCAATTCCGCGAGTACCTGCCGGGTAAGAGGGCAAGGTATGGCGTGAAGATGTATAAGCTGTGCGAGAGTGCATCAGGGTATACCTACAGATTTAGGATATATGAAGGGAAGGACAGCAGTATTCAGCCCCCAGAATGTCCCCCCCCCCCTTACTGGGAGTTCATGCAAAAATTGTGTGGGATTTGGTGCACCCACTGCTGGACCAGGGCTACCACCTCTACCTGGATAATTTTTATACCAGCGTCCCACTCTTCAACTGCCTCGCTTCCAGTCCTGTGGCACGCGGCACTGCTAGAAGAAATCTGAGAGTCCTCCCTAAGACTCTGCTTGGGCAAACACTCAGAAGGGGTGAGAGCAGGGCACAATCTAGCAGCAACATATTGTGTGTCAAGTACAAGACAAAAGAGATGTCCTTGTATTGACAGCAATACATGGCCACACCAGTACCCATGTACCAGTACGAGGTACCAGTACAGAGACCCCCAAACCAGACTGCATCCTGGACTACAATAGGTACATGGGAGGGGTGGACTTGTCAGATCAAGTCCTGAAGCCCTACAGCGCCATGCAGTGTGGTATAAGAAGCTGGCCGTGCACATCATACCGATGGCTTTGTACAATGTGTACGTGCTACGTCAATGTACAGGCCAGACGGGAACTTTCCTGGAATTTCAAGAGGTGATTATCAAGATCCTAATCTTTAGGGACCAAGAAGGGGGGGGTATCCAGTACTTCTGGAAGCGGGGCCACACGCATCATACCAGGGCAACACTTTCCAGGAGAAGTTCCCCAAACTGGCAAGAAGGGAAAAAGTCAAAAGAGGTGCAAAGTCTGCTATAAGAAGGGGATAATGGAGGACACAATATATCAATGTGACACGTGTCCCGAAAAACCAGAGCTCTGTATGAAAGAGTGTTTTAAAATTTATCATACATCACTTGGTTTATAATTTACCCCAATTTTACTTACCCTGATGTACTCCGCACAGCTTATCCCCCCTCGTCTTTCCCCTCTGGGCCCTGCCGTGTGCCCAGGCAGCTGATAACAGCCACATCTAGGGTATTGCCGTACCCGGGAGAACCCACATTACGGTTTATGGGGTGTATGTCTCCGGTCAAAATGCTCACTACACCTCTAGATGAATGCCTTAAGGGTGTCGTTTTTAAAATGGGGTCACTTCTTGCGGGTTTCAACTGTACTGGTACCTCAGGGGCTTCTGCATACATGACTTCGCACCAGAAAATCCCCAGTAGGCCAAATGGTGGTCCTTTCCTTCTGAGCCCTCCCATGGGCCCAAACAGCAGTTTATCACCACAAATGGGGTATTGCGGCACTCAGAACAAATTGCGCAACAGAATGGGGTATTTTGTTTCTTGTGAAAATAAGAAATTTTCTGCCAAAACTACATATTATTGGAAAAAATTAATTTTGTTTTAATTCCCAGCCCATTTCAAATAAGTTCTGTGAAAAAACTTTGGGGTCAAAATGGTCACAACACCCATAAATGAATTCCTTGAGGGGTGTAGTTTCAAAAATGGCGTCATTTCTGGTTGGTTTCCATTGCTTTGATACCTCTGGGGCTCTGCAAATGCGACATGGCACCCGAAAACCAATCCAGCAAAATCTGGACTCCAAAGACCAAATAGCGCTCCTTTCCTTCTGAGCCCTCCCATGGGCCCAAACGGCAGTTTATCACTACAAATGGGGTATTGCCGCACTCAGGACAAATTGGGCAACAAAATTTAGTATTTTATTTCTTGTGAAAATAAGAATTTTTGAGCTAAAACGACATATTATTGGAAAAAATATATTTTTTTTAATTCCCAGCCCAATTCAAATAAGTTCTGTGAAGAAACTATGGGGTCTAAATGGTCACATTACCCATAAATGAATTCCTTGAGGGGTGTAGTTTCCAAAATGGGGTCACTTCTGGTGGGTTTCCATTGCTTTGATAACTCTGGGGCTCTGCAAATGCGACATGGCACCCGAAAACCAATCCAGCAAAATCTGGACTCCAACAAACACATAGCGCTCCTTTCCTTCAGAGCCCTCCCATGGGTCCAAACAGCAGTTTATCACCACAAATTGGGTATTGCCACACTAAGGACAAATTGGGCAACAAAATGGGATATTTTGTTCCCTGTGAAAATAAGAAATTTTGATCACAAATGACATTTTATTGGAAAAAATGTCATTTTTTTAATTTCGCAGCCCAATTTAAATAGGTGCTGTGAAAAAACTGTGTGGTCAAAATGGTAACAACAACCATAAATGAATTCCTTGAGGGGTGTAGTTTCCAAAATGGGGTCACTATTGGGGTATTTCTACTGTTTTGGCACCTCAACATCTTTTCAAACCTGGCATGCTGCCTAAAATATATTCGAATAAAAAAAAAAGAGGCCTCAAAATGCACTAGGTGCTTCTTTGCTTCTAGGGCTTGTGTTTTAGTCCACGAGCGCACTAGAGACACATGTGGGACATTTCTAAAAACTGCAGAGTCTGGACAATACATATTTAGTAGTGTTTCTCTGGTAAAACCTTCTGTGTTACAGAAAAAAAATTGAATAAAATTTAAATTCAGCAAGAAAAATGAAATTTGCAAATTTCACCTCCACTTTGCTTTAATTCCTGTGAAATGCCTGAAGTGTTAAAAAACTTTCTAAATGCTGTTTTGAATACTTTGAGGGGTCTAGTTTTTAAAATGGGGTGTTTTATCAGGGTTTCTAATACATAGGCCCCTCAAAGCCACTTCAGAACTGAACAGGTACCTTAAAAAAAAGGCCTTTGAAATTTTCTTAAAAATATGAGAAATTGCTGTTTATGTTCTAAGCCTTAAGTTGTAACGTCCAAGAAAAATAAAAGAAAGTTCAAAAAACGATGCCTAAAGTAGACATATGGGAAATGTGAACTAGTAACTATTTTGGGTGGTGTAACCGTCTGCTTTACAAGCAGATGCATTTAAATTCTGAAAAATGCAATTTTTTCTAAATTTTGCCATTTTTCACCAATAACCACTGAATATATTGACCACATTTTTCCACGAACATGAAGCCCAATGTGTCACGAGAAAACAATCTCAGAATCGCTTGGATAGGTTTAAGCATTCCGACGTTATTACCACATAAAGTGAAATATGTCAGATTTAAAAAATGGGCTCTGAGCCTTAAGGCCAAAACTAGGGTGCGTCCTTAAGAGGTTAAGTTTTGCCTTTTTCAGTGATTTTAAGTAACTATAATTATTTTCATGGTTGTGTTCAGATAGCACCGGTTTCTTTGGGTGCTCGAGGTAGGGTCCCAACCCGGATATAGGTTAAGAATTGTAGTCGGCACACCTTGCTTGTGTTTCAAAAATAGATACAATTTTTATTCTCAGGATGGATGCCAGAGGCTACATGTGCGACGTCGACGTTTCGGTCGATAAGACCTTCGTCGGGCACTGAGCCGTACTGGGGACTGGATCGCTGCAAAAATATACTGCGTAGTAGCGCTGCTATGATAGGTAATTGGCGGCTTACCGCTCTTCATGGTCTTATCGACCGAAACGTCGACGTCGCACATGTAGCCTCTGGCATCCATCCTGAGAATAAAAATTGTATATAATTATTTTCAGTGATTTGTGTGTGAAATATATGAAAACTGTCGAACAGAAAAAAATTCTTTGTTGGCTAAAGCAACCAATGACAGCACAGCTGTGATTTTTCAAGGGCACTATGAGGGTCAGTTCACACAGAGTTTTTTGGCACTGATTTTGACATGGAAACTACATCAGAATAAGCGCTAAAAGCGGCCCAAATAACCCCCCATTGATTTCAGTGGGAGGAAGAGACGTTTTTTTTTCCCGGGCGGCTTTTGGCAGCTCGCGTAAAAAAAACTGGTATGCTCTTTCTTCGAGCGGTTACCGCCTCTGACCTCCCATTGAAATCAATGGGAGGTAGCTGCAAAAGCAAATAGGATTTTAGGGTGTATAAAAAGAGAGAAAAAAACTGTGATGGTACCCTTCTATAAATCCCTTGTAAGGCCACTTCTTAAATATGGAATTCAGTATTGGGTTCCCCATTGTACAAAGGATATAGGAGACCTGGAGAGGGTTCAAAGGTGGGCAACTAGATTATTAATTGGGATGGGAGGTGTCGTTTACAATGAAGGGCAACAGAAATTGGGCTTGTTCAGCTTAGAAAAAGAACCGTAGAGGCGATCTTATTAACATGTATAAATATGTGAGGTCAATACAAAGTACTAGCATATAATCTGTCCTTTCCTAAAAAAGGACCAGGGGACATTCATTACGTGTGGAAGAAAGAAGTTTCAGACATCAATATAGAAAAGGGTTCTTTACAGTTAGAGTTGTCAAACTATGGAATGCCCTACCCCAAGAGGTAATAATGGCAGATACTATGTCAACATTTAAAACAAAAGCTAGATTATTATTTACTGACGAAAGGCATTGAGGGTTACAATTAATTAAGCAATGAATGATGTGTAATTTATTGAGAAAGGTTGGACTTGATGGACCTGTGTCTTTTTTCAACCTATGTAACTATGTAAACTTTTATGTATTTGACTTTATTATTAGACCAATATTAAAAATCCTCTTTAAATTTATGAGATCATAATATCACTTAAAATTTGAGGCTTATCAGGGTATATAATACAAAGTAATTAATAATTACTGTTTTTTTTTTTATAGCATCGGTGAATATCAATTCCATTAAGATTAAATCTTTGCTTGATATTCCAAGCAAGGTAGAGGAATACTACTTACGAGGATATATGGTTGCTGCAGTCCATCCAATTATTGTTTCTAGCGGTCGTAGAAGGCACTTACCCATTAGTTACTTGTATCGAGTAGTACTATATCGACTTAAATTAAGGTAAGTTGCTATGTCAACATCATTCATGCAACACTTTATTATTTACACCTGAACACCAGCTTCTTAATGAAGATATCTAATTAGCTTAAAATGTAATAGAAACTCACTGTGGTAGGACCAATTGATATAGCTCTGTGTATCAGTTGCTTGTATAGTGATAAAAATTGGATTTAATCTCTCAAGTAGTACGGCCTTTCTTTTCCAGGCTTTTTTTGGACAATGTTTTTCTGCTTTCACATGATATTATAAAATTGATCATTAGAAGGACGTTTCTAAAGTCAGCATTTCAATCTTGTAGAGGATGGGTTACAGTCATAGACTACCACACTGGGGAAATCTTATCAGCTAAGAAAAGGAAACTTAGGCTATAGTGAGAACAAAACGAGAAAAGATTGAAAAAATGTTGCCTGGCCCAAAAAATATTTACTTCTTTTGCGCCATACACCATACAGTTGGTAGGGTCAGAAACTGGCATATATCACATGAATAAATTCTGAATTTGACAAATTAGTCAAGCTGGGAATAGTAGCATAAGGCTGGGTTCCCACGTAAATGCTGCAGAATTTCCGCAATTGAATTATGTGTGGAATCCTCACAGCATTTACAGTAGCAGTAAAGGGAATGAGATTTGAATAATTCTCATGCACACGCTGGAAAAAAAATCTACAGCGAAAATGTTCATAAATTTACCTGTGTTGCGTTTTTTTGCTCTGCAGCATATCAAATTATGCTGCGGATTTGTTGCTCGTATGCTGTCGGTTTTCCCCATTGAATTCTATAGGTAACTGTAAAACCCGCAACAAAATGTCAAGTGTTATCAAGGAAATGCTGCAATTCCACTGTAAAAAATCGAAAATTAAATAATAATTGGTGCAAAATTAATAAAAAAAAGTCTATACTCACAGTCTGGCCGTTGTCATAGCGACACTTTCTTCTGGTGTCCGTCCAGGTCAGCCTCCTGGGATGACGTTTCATCCCATGTGACCTCTGCAGCCAATCAGAAGCTGCAGCGTCATAGCAGAAGGTCGGACTGCATGGACAATAGACAGACTTTTCTTTTTTCAAGAGCTGTATTCCGCAGCGGAGAATCCACCCAAAAAACTGCACCACAATTTCGTGCATTTTTTCGGGCAGAATTCACTGCCGGTTCAAGGTTGGATACACTGTGTACTTTTACTCAGCAGATCCGGCCCATGAGGACCCAGCCTAAGGGTGTGGGGAATGTTTTCTTGTAATGTAGTTAGGCCCTTTACCCGTTTACAGGACAAGACTCATTTTCATTTTTATGCTTTTGTTTTTTCCTCCTCGCCTTATTGTGACACCCATAACTTTTTTATATTTATGTGTATAGAGCTGTGTAAGGCGTCTTTTTGTATGGGGAAAGATGTTTTTATTGATACCGTTTTGGGAAATGTCTAGCATTTCGATCATGTTTCATTCAAGTTTTTGTGGGTTTTGAAGTGGCAAAAAAAAAGGCAATTCGGACATTTTTATATTTTTTCCTACTACGGCGTTCACCGTATTGGATAAATATTTAAATATTTTTATAGTTCAGGCATTTTCAGCGCGGGGATACCTAATTTGTATATGTTTATTTTTTATATGTGATCTAGGGAAAGGGGGGTGATTTGAATTTTTATATATTTTTGAAAGCATTTTTTAATTTTTTAGCCCCCCCCCCCTAATATTACAGTATTGCAGTCTATGGCAAAATCAGTGCATTGCTATTGAGACCTGCCACAGGCAGAGCTCAAAAGCAATATTCCTATAGCGAGTCTGGGAGCGTTCAGAAGGCTTCCGGCTGCCCATAAGAACACACTGGCTCCTGAGATCTCGCCGCGTGGGAGCCGGTGACAGGCCCCAATGTGAAGTAGAAAGTAAAAAAAACCTTAGATGCCGCTGGTCACATCTGACCACGGCATCTGATGGGTTAAATGCTTGCGTTTAGAGATGTCTCTGATCGCAAGCATTGCCACTGGGTCCCTGTTGTGTAACACAGCAGAAACCTGGCAGTACAGAAGACGAGCAGGCGCCATTTTTAAATAACCCTCTCCCGACGTAAATAGGCAGATTAGCGATGGGACAGGGATCTGTCACTAGTTTAGTAATGCCAAATCTCTGAACTAATCTGATAGGCCTTGCCATGCTTATAATTTCAGTGAAAACATTTATTATTTTAAAAGTTATGAGCTTATTTCTAAATATGCAAATAAAGCTATGCTAGCCAAAGGGGCAGTAACGCTGCTCTTTCTCTGTGGGCGGTGTTTGTGTTGTCTGTATGACGCTGTCCAATCAGCGTCATACATCTTCTCCCCTTCCCTGCACAGTGTGATCTCATCTTCAATCGCAGGATCACGCTGTGTTTACACTTTTGGCCTTCTCCTTCAACACATCACCTCAGCGCTCATCCAAGAAGATACTTCTACCTGGAGGTACTCAAAATGGGCTGAAGTCAGCAGTAGGGTACCACAAGGATCGATGTTAGGCACAATTATTTTTAATCTCTTTATTAATTACCTTGTGGATGGGATTTATAGTAAGGTGTCAGTTTTTGCTGACGATACAAAACTTTGTAGGACACTTAAAACTCAGCTTGACTATAAAATATTACAGAAAGACCTAGATAAGATGGCAGCTTGGGCAAAAACATGGCACATGAAATTTAATGTGCCTAGGACGCAATAATAATATTAATGCATATACATTAAATGGAAAAAAACTGGGGATAATGGAACAAGAGAAGGACCTGGGAACTCTGGTAACAAATGAGCTAAACAGCAGCACTCAATGTCAGGCAGCAGCTACAAAAGCAAATAGAATTTTATAAAAAGAGTTAAAAACCTGTGATTCAAATGTAATATAACCCTTTTATAACTCCCTTGTAAGGCCACATCTTGAATATCGAATTCAGTTTTAAGCTCACATTGTAAAAAGGATATAGGAGAACTGGAGAGGGTTCAATGGTAGGCGACTAGATAAGTAAATGGGATGGGAGGTGTCGCTTAAAATGATAGGCTAGAGAAATTGGGCTTATTCAGCTTGGAAAAAAGGCGCCTTAGAGGTGATCTTATTGTTGTGCCCGTGGTCGCAGACTGCCAGCACAACCTACTTACCCCTGGCAGGGGACACACTCTTCCTGCCGGAGCCTCTCCTCCTCGAGACGCCATCACACGCGGCTGCAGTTCCCCACTGTCGCCCATAGAGTGTTCGCTCCTCCCGGACTTAAAAGGCCTGCGCGCACCAAAGTAAAAGTTCCCTAGCCAATCCCTTTGCACCCAGGACTATTTAAAGGACCCTGCCCTTTCCCTCCTGGTTTGAGCGTTGTTTGTATTCCTATGTTCGTCTATGCAAATGGTCCCTTAGTTGTATCCTGCTCACAGTGTTCCCGTAACCTGCTTCCCGTATCCTGTTTCTGTCTTTGTTCCTGAGCCTAAGCCTATTGTTGAAGTCGTGTGTGCCTCATCTTCCACGTCTGGTGTTATCTGCCACGTCTGGTGTCGTCTTCCATGTCTGGTGTCGTCTGCCATGTCTGGTGTCGTCTGCCATGTCTGGTGTCATCTGACACATCCGGTGTCATCTGTCATGACTAGCATCCTCTGAGCCACGTGTCTGCCACTTCGAGTATTTGCCAGATCATCTCCCCAGGTACACTTATCCGAGAGACTGTTATTGACTGTTCTTTGGCCAGCTGATCTCCGCTAGTAGGTCCACATACCCCACAGGAGTGACAGTATGCTCAGGCCATGGATCCCGCTGGTCAGCCCAAGGCTACGACGGCATTCCAAGCAGACATGCGTGACCTCCGGATATAGAAGGATCAGCTCCTACAGACAGTGAACTCCATTGTGCATCATTTGGATCCTCCTACAGTTTCTCCTTCTGCTGCTTCTCCTGTCAGTGCTGATTCTGGAATCTCTCTGCCGCTACCATCTCGCTACGACACAGCTGCGAAGACTTGCAGAGGTTTCATTAACCAATGCCAGTTCTACTTCAAGCTGCATACAATTCTGTTTCCCTCCGATTAGACCAAGATTGCCTTCATCGTCTCTCCTCTCTGGCAAGGCCCTGGCATGGGATAATCCTATGGCAGGGGTGGGGAACCTTTTTTCTGCCAAGGGCCATTTGGATATTTAGAACATCATTTGCGGATCATACAAAATTATCAACTTAAAAAATAACCTGCTATATTTAGTCAAACATTTAATAAACTCACCCCTAGTGTGAGGGGTGAAACTGCTTCTCTTTGGTGAGGCGTGTGATGTTAGCCAGTATTCATAATGTTGCTACTGTGTCAGTCAGTCTGGAGCGCAGTCGACTCTTTGCAATGTTAAGTTTTGAAAAGAACTGCTCACAGCAGTAAGTTGTTCTGACTTATTTACTTCAAGGGGTTTTCCCATGAGGGACATTTATAATATATCCACTGGATATGTCATAAATGTCAGATAGATGCGGGTCCCACCTCTGGGACCCGCACCTATCTCCATAAGGGGGCCCCCTAAACCCAGTTCCACCCCTCTGTGCTCCGGCTGATTTCTGACCATGAAGAAGAAAACAGCATAGCTATACTATTGGGCCAAATGTTCCTTACCCCTGCTATATGGGAACGTGAGGGACCAAAGACTTCCAATTTGCAGTTGTTTCTATATACTTTCCGAGGATAGTCTTTGAGGAACCTGGTCGGTCATGTTCCACAGCTGCTTCTCTTCTGACCCTCTGTCAAGGAGAAACCACGGTTGGAGAACATGCCATTCAGTTCCGTACCCTGGCAGCGGAACTTGCCTGGAACAATGAGGCTTTAGATGTTACCTT
Organism: Rhinoderma darwinii; assembly: GCF_050947455.1. Taxonomy (NCBI): domain Eukaryota; kingdom Metazoa; phylum Chordata; class Amphibia; order Anura; family Rhinodermatidae; genus Rhinoderma; species Rhinoderma darwinii. The sequence continues at coordinate 73,915,469 of NC_134692.1, forward strand.
CTGACAAGGACTGTCCCCGCAAATAAATGACGAGCTAGCCGTTCATGACTCCTATCCACCCTGGATGTCCTCATTTTGTTGGCGACCCCGGATCAACATGAGAATCCAGGAGCGGGCCCAGGAGTTTTGCCGGGACAGATAACTCTCCAGACTGGCACCCAAGTTCCAGAAACCTCTACTGCTCTCTTCTGTTGTTCCACCCAAACAAGTGGACCGACTCTAATTATCCGACCAGGAGAAATAGCATAGACACACTTCTGGACTATTTTTGTATTGCGGCCACAGAGGCCATTTTGTACATCGATGTCCTCAGAAGCTGGGAAACTCCAGCACCTAGGGTTGGTTAGAGAGACAACTCTAGGTGGAACGACGCCAACTACCAAATCCTCTACCAAACTGTCCATTCCAGTGACCATTGTTACTGGTGAGAAATCACATAATGTCTCTGCCTATCTGGATTCCAGGGCCGCTGCAAATTATATTCAGCAGGATCTAGTAGATCGTCTTTATTTGCCCATGCTTCCTCTAGAGAGACCCCTGGCAGTCGCTTCTGTGAATGGGCAACCACTGCCAATCCTATACTGTTCTTGACAAAACCGCTGAGACTTCAAGTCTGAATCCTACACGCAGAACAGATTGTTTTCTAAGTCCTGTCTAAAGCCATACACCCTTTTCTGCTGGGCCTGCCTTAGCTTCGTTTACATACTCAGGTTCTCGACTGGAACACCGGAGAGGTCCTCCAATGGGGCTCCAAGTGTCTCCACCGCTGTCTGCCACAGGTTCGTCCTATCCAGTCTCTTCTGCCTCAGTCACCTTCTGGACTACCCAAACACTATGCGGGATAAGCTGAGGTTCTTCCCCCTCTTCATTTCTACAATTGCCCTATTGAACTACTCCCAGATGTCTTAGCTTCTCGTTGGCAGGTATATCCTCTCTCATTGCCAGAGACCCAGGACATGTCGGCCTATGTCGAGGAGAACCTTGAGAGGGGGTTCATCCGGAAGTCTTCTTCTCCGGCCGGAGCCGGATCCTTTTTCGTTAAAAAGAAAGATGGATCTCTTCAACTCTGTATTGATTACTGTGGTTTTAACCAAATCACGGTCAAGAACAAGTACCCCTTGCCACTGATCTCAAAGCTCTTTTATTGCATTTGTGGAGCCAAGATTTTTACCAAGCTGGACTTACGTGGGGCTTACAACCTGATTCAGATCCATCAAGGTGACGAATGGAACACCTCATTCAACACTCGAGATGAACACTACAAGTATCTCGTGATGCCCTTTGGTCTGTGTAATGCTCTAGCGGTATTTCAGGAATTTGTGAATGACATCTTCCAGGATCTCCTCTATGACTGCGTGATTTGGACGACATCCTGATCTACTCACCAGATATGACGACGCATCGGAAGCATGTTCATCAAGTCCGGTTGCGGCTAAGAGAGAATAGTCTGTATGCTAAACTTGAAAGTGCATATTTGAGAAGAATTCTCTGCCTTTCCTGGACTATATTGTCTCTGATCGTGGACTCAAGATGGTTCCAGAGAAGGTGAAGTCTGTCTTGGAGTGGCCACGTCCTCAGGGCCTTCGGGCTATACAGCGATTTCTAGGATTTGCAAATTTCTACCGGCAGTCTATCCCAAACTTCTCATCGCTAAATGCTCCTATCTCTGCCCTTACTAAGAAGGGGGTGAATGCCAAAGTGTGGACCCTGAAGGCGGAGTCAGAGTTTTTCAGTCTCAAGAGTGCCTTCACTTCAGGCTCGATTCTTCACCATCCTGACGTATCTTGACAGCTCTCTTTAGAAGTTGATGCTTCTTCTTTGGTGCAGGTGCACTTCTGTTCCAGAAAAACCCCAAGGGTTAGGCAGTGGTGTATGGCTACTACTCAAAACTATTATCTCCAGCAGAGCGCAATTACTCCATTGGGGATCGGGAGTTACTGGCCATCAAGTTGGCCTTGGAACAATGGAGACATTTGCTGGATGGCACCATACATCCTATCATCTACACGAACCACAGGAATCTTACCTACCTCCGGTCTGCTCAACATTTAAATCCTCGTCAAGCCAGGTGGTCATTGTTCTTCGACCGATTACAATTTGTGCTCCACTTCTGTCCCAAAACAAGAATGTGAGGGCTGATGCTTTGTCTTGATCGTTTGAGACAGATTACTCTGAACAGACTCCGCAATAAATTATAGATCCTTCCAAGATTATTTTTGTCAATCCTCTTCAAATAAGACACATTCCGCCAGGGAAGACCTTTGTTCATTTAGCTGACAGGAAAAATATTCTCCACTGGGGACATAGTTCCAAGCTGGCTGGGCACTCTGGCATGCGTAAAACTCGGGACCTTATTGCTCGTCAATACCTGTCTAAGGATGTTGTGGACTTTGTCTCTTCCTGTACTATCTGTGCCTCTAATAAATCTGCTCACTCCAGACCTGCTGGCCTACTCCAACCCCTGCCAGTGCCTGATGCCCCCTGGCAACATATTGCAATGAACTTCATTACTGACCTTCCTCCTTCGGCTGGATGCACTACTGTCTGGGTGGTAGTGCACTGTTTTTCTAAGATGGCACATTTCATCCCACTAACGGGTTTTCCCTCTGCTCCCCATCTGGCAAATTTATTCATACAGAAGATCTTCCATCTGCACAGACTGCCTCTCCGTATTGTGTCAGATTGGGTGGTACAATTCACTTCGAAATTCTGGAGAGCCCTCTGTAAACTCCATGATGTATAATTGGACTTTTCATCTGCCTATCATCCTCAGCTTATGGCCAAGTCAAGAGAATTAATCAAATATTGGAGAATTACCTTCATCATTTCATTTCTGTTCAGCATGACAACTGGGAGCAGCTTCTACCCTGGGACGAGTTCTCCTACAACAACCACACGAGTGAATCTAGTGCCTCTACTCTATTCTTCATCATATACAGCCAGCATCCACGTGTTTTTCTTGCAGTGCCTGCTACGTCTCAAGTACCTGCAGCTAACTCTGGATTTGGAGACTTTCTTCATATCTGGCAGCAGACAAGGTCCTCTATCCTATGGGTGGTCGACTGCATGAAGAGGAATGCTGATAGGGAGAGAAGAGTACCTCTTCAGTTTCTTCCTGAAACCAAGGTCTGGCTATCTTAAATAAATATTTGTTTAAAAATTACCTCTTACAAATTTGCTTCCAGGTTCACCTGACCTTTCGAAGTTCTGCAACAAATAAACCCTGTATGCTATAAGCTTCAGCTGCCTCCTACCCTCAGAATCCCCAACTCATTTCATTTATCCTTCCTGAAGCCTGTGGTCCTGAACTGCTATAGTAAATCTCCTCATTCTGCAGTTGCTCCCAGCAGTTCTTCTGACATCTTTGAGGTGAAGGAGATTCTGGACTACAAGAGGGTAGGAGGTAAGACTTTCTATCTGGTTGACTGGAAAAGGTTTGGTCCTGAGGAGAGGCCTTGGGAGCCAGAGGAGAACATCCATGCCCCAATTCTCATCAAAAAGTTCCTCCTATGCTCCGGACTTAAGAAGAGGGGGCATAAGAGGGGTACTGTTGTGCCCGCGGTCCCGGACCGCCAGCACAACCTACTTACCTCTGGCATCCGCGACCACGGGACACACTCTTCCCGTCGGCATCTGTCCACCCAGAGACGCCAGCACACTCGACTGCAGTTCCCCATTGCCGCCCATAGGGTGCGTGCACGCATCAAAGTAAACGTTCCCTAGCCAATCTCTGTGCACCCTGGACTATTTAAATGACACTGCTCTTTCGCTCCTTGCCTGAGCAATGTTTGTATTCCTGTGTTCGTCTATGCAAATGGTCGCAGTGTTCCCGTATCCTGTTTCCTGTATCCTGTTGCTGTCTTTGCTCCTGAGTCTAAGCTTATTGTTGGAGTTTTGTGTGCCTCATCTGCCATGTCTGATGTCATCTGCCACGTCTGGAGTCGTCTGCCATGTCCGGTGTCATCTGCCACGCCAAACATCATCTGAGCCACGTGTCTTCTACTTCGAGTATCTGCCAGATCTTCTCCCCAGGTACTCTTATCCGAGAGACTGTTATTGACTGTTGTTTGGCCAGCTGCTTCTCCGCTACGGAGCGGCCTAGTGGGTCCACATACCCCACAAGCATGACAGTGAATGGTGATTAAATCCAGAACCCGAGCACAGACCACGGCTAAATAATAAAGACGTAAGTCCGGTAAACCTGTCCCTCCCCTGTCATGATGGTGAGTTAGGAGCGAATAACTTAGTCTCAGGAGCTGGGAGCCCAAATAAATTTGGTTGAGAGCGCATGCAATTTAGTAAAAAAGATAAGTGGAATGGCAATGCTTATCGTCTGGAGGAAATAAAGAATCATGGAAAGGACGTCCATTTTAAGTGACGCCATTCTACTAAACCAGGATAGCATGGGGGATTTCCTTTTAAGCAGGTCCCTCTCCTCGGCTTTTAATAGGGGTCGTCAAGAGCATAGCTATAGGGTGTGTAGAGATTGCATTCGCACCCAGGCCCTTGGGACTGAGGGGGCCCAAAAGCCCCTCAGCCCCTTAAGACATTAGTATTATAAATTATATATGGTATGTAGGGGCCCTTTTATAGATTTTGCATTGGGGCCCAGGAGTTTCAAGTTACGCCTCTGATAGGGGTACAAAATTATTCACATAGAGATCATTAAGGTCAGCAAAGAGAGTATGGCTGAAACCTAAAAGGGAAGTGGGTGCATATAGAAGATTGAACATCAGGAGGGAGTGAAATATTACATAACTCAGATTTATGCATGTCTGCTTTGAAGTTGCCCAAAGAACCATATTGCTCAAACTCTGCTAGAATCGAGAGCAAAAAACTACATTGGGGATGTGACATATTGTAAAAGTTTGTTTGCAGACAAAGAAAGCTTGTAGGCATTACTATGAATGGCCTCAGCACATTTGAAAGATGTTCCATCGCCAGTATGTATAGAAGGGGCGAAAGAGGACACCTCTTTCTTGTACCATTGCAAATGGGGAATGAGGGGGTCAAAGTGCCATTAATCCTATCCTGAACCAAGGAGTTGGTAAAAAATGCCATGATACAAGAGAGCAATTTCGGGCCTATTCCGATGCTCTCCAGGACCATATGCATAAATTCCCTACTGATTCAATCAAATTCCTTTTTGGCATCCATAGATAAAAGACACATCAGGATTTTAGCTGGTCTGGCATGCGCAATAAGAGAAACCGTCTTGATGATGTTGCCTCTTGCCTCTCTCCCCAACACAAACCCAACTTGGTCAGTGTGGATTAGGGAGGGAGGCAAGGAATGCAATCTTGTGGCAATCATCTTGGAGTATAATTTTATATCATCGTTTATAAGGAAATAGGCCGGTAATTACCACAAACATTGGGATCTTTATTATACATAGGGATAACAGTCAGGTGTGTCGTTAAAACCTGAGGAGGAAAGAGGGCACCCAAGGCAATTACATTAAAAGAGGACAACAATAGAGGGGAAAAGGTCGGTTGAAAGAGTTTATAAAAATGGTTTGAAAAGCCGTCTGGACCAGGACTCTTCATGTTTTTCAGCTTTTTGATGTTGACCTCCAATTCCTCAGGCTCGAATGGATGTTCTAGATTCTCCCAAACATCTGGTGCTAGGGAAGGTAGTTTAGTTCTAGTAATACAGTCCTTCATTTTCTCTCCATATTGCTTGGAGGGAAGGTCAGAATACTTTTTACTGTTATAAAGGTTAGTGTAAAAAGCCCAGAATTCCTCTTTAATATGAGAAGTAGAGTCTATAGGACCTCAAGATGGAGAATTCAGGGAAAGTATATATGAGGAAGATAGCCTAGGACGAAGAGCTGGTGAGAGCCATCTGCCACTTTTGTCAGCATATTTATAGTACCTTCTATTAGCCCTTTCTCGGAGACACAGCGACTTCTGATTTAGGCAGCTAAGGAATTTCAGCCTAGTATTAGAAATTTAAAGTTGCATAGCAACAGAGAAGGACTTCCTATTAACAGCTTCCAACTAAGTCAGTTTAGAGAACAGCGCTTTCAATTTGGCAGATCTGATTTTTTTTTCAGTCTGGAACCATGAGAGATAAAAACACCCCTGAGAATGCACTTCTGGGCGTCCCACTTCAAGGGAGCAGAAGTGTCCCCTTCGTGGTGATGGAGGAAGTCACTAATAGTAAAGTTATAAGCTGCTTTACACAATACGGTACATCCTTAAGTAAATTGTCGTTGAGTCTCCAAGAAAATAGGCAGGAGGGACACATGGAAGTCTGCAATTTCAGTAGTACATGGGCATGGTCAGACCAGACTTTGGAGTCAATGGAAGCACCAGTGGTTATGGACAATAAGGGATGACTGACAAAAATTATGTCTATTCGACTATACAGTACATGGAGTGCGCAAGAGACAAATGTGTAGTATTTAACATCAGAATGAAGAACCCAGCACACATCTATCAAGCATCTCTTGTGGAACTCTTCCCTTAGTCTATGAGTTGCTAAAAAAAAAGACAGGAAAAGGTCTACTGAGGAATCCAGCAAGGGGTAGCACACCCAGTGGAAAACCCCACCAAAAATGCCTTGAAAAGAGTCAGCAAATTTGTCCAGGATATGCAGGAATTCAAGAGCGAAATCCACTTGACCCTGGTTAGGAAATAAAACATCAGCAATGGTCAGTAAACGAGATGAAAATGAAATTTAAAAAAGGAGATATTGACCTTGTGGATCAATCTGGGATTTCAGTGCGGTGGGTTTAAATGTTTTATGAAAAGCTATAGAAACGCCTTTGGATTTAGCTTCATCATTGGTGAAATTATACCAAATTGGATAATAGGGGTCTCAAATATTTGGACAAGCCAAGGTATTGAAATGGGTGTCCTGCAATAAAGCAACGAGAATTCTCTTCTTTTGTATGAAATAGGACATTTAGCATCTCTTCTCGAGTTGATTTACACCCATTATATTAAATGACCTAATCGATAAATAATCCATAGCATATTATAACCATAGAGGAACTAAATCCCATAGCAGAATTAAGAAGATGAGGAGGAGGGAAAAAATAACAAAAATGAAGGAACAGAAGGGAAAAGAGACAATATAAGACAACCCAGAAACAACAACTGGCCATGGAGGCTATACAAGCAAGGCAACCCTAGTGATGGGAGACTAGCACTCCATCAGTCCTAAGTGGGGAGAATGAAAGCCCAAAAAGAAGAGGGAAAACTATACTCCTATCACCCAATAAAAACCCTCATCCACGCACCACAAGCATTACACACACATTAACCAACCTGCGTAAATCATGAAACAGTAGTAAAAAGCTAGGTTCAGAATGTTATAAATCAGCAGAACAGACCGAGTACAAAAATAGTATAATTTGTCAGAACATGATGGACCCAGATGCAGAAGGAGGTCTATCAGAATATGCTGATGGAGATCTTCCGGAAAATGCTGAAGAGTTCAGTGCGGAAAGGTCCATCCCCTAAGAGCAGACAAAAGCAAAAGCAGAAAAATTCCTGTAGAAGTGGAAACTCCGTTCATAGCAGCCAATTGTGAAACAAAATAGTAGTCCAGAACCTAGGAGCGATGGCGATCAGACACACGTTGCCTGAGCCCATTGCAGACAGAACATTCAATTGAAGGTCCCAATGTTTAGACTAGCTTAATATCAGTGGAGACAAAGCAGATCCAGAAATATGTTGTAACCTAATCAGGTCGCATCACCTTGGTGTGGAGAAATCTGGGAGAGCAAAACTTGCGAAAGACTATTTGCCACATGTCTTTGCTAGGTAGGTCCAACAGTTGTGGGAGAGATGTTCAGTCAGGGAGACTGACAAGGGGTAATTGCAAGGCACCCATGAATTTAGGGATGTCTCCTAATTGTTTTAACATAGCCGTTCTTCTATTATATCTGGCAACAAGTTGAAAGGGGAAACCAAAATCTTACGGAATTTCTTTAGCCTATAGAGCCTCAAGCAGACGTTTCAGAGCTCTGCAGAGCTGTAGAGTGCGCCTTGCAAGATCAGGAAAAATAAGTATATTATTTCCTTTAAAGGAAACAGACTCCCGTTCCCTGGCTGCTGCCATGATGTTATCCTTGACTTAATAGAAGTGTACTTATCTGGTGTTTTAGTCCCAAGGAAATGGTAGTTTCCTTCAATCTCAATGGGGCCATTTGTCCCATACCCCAAAGGGGCATAAAACAGTAGTTGATCAGAAGCAATCAGTTCCTGAGGGGATACAGACTCCGGGAGACCACTAATTCTAAAATTATTCAGCCGATGTTGGTTTTCAATGTCCTCTTGCATAGGGAGGAGTTTAGAAATGTTGGCACAATGTGCCTGTAATATAGAATGATGCAAATCAAGCCTCTATGCAGTGGCCTCCTGCTGCCTATTAATTTCTTTCTTATAACTCTCCTACAGTCTGCTGACACATTTTTCCACATCCCTCTTGGTAGGGAGAGGTTTCAGGTAAGAAGTGATGTCCAAATCATCCTCTGATTCCTACTCACTTAGGCTGTGTGCAGCTTTGGGGTGCTGGGGAGAAGATGCAGGGGGGTACAAGACCCATGTGAGGACTTCGCCGAGAGCGCCGCCAGGGCCATCTTTGGTTCGGCTGCATTGTGCAGAAGAGAAGCTGTACAGCCGAAATATTGTTTAATGGACCCGGGTTAAGGGTCTGTGGAGGCAGCAGGAGGCTCAAGCATCTTCCTCCTTCCCATCTGGCCAAAATATATTGCTGGTTGAGTTGTATCATCAGCAGGGGAGCAGGTTAGCTACTGTGCTCCAGTAACCTGCGTCCTCACTCCTGCATCAGCAAGCCCCTCCCTGTGATGGTTACATTGAACAGGACTTGCTGTAATCAAGCCTGTGTTCATTTAACTGACTTTAATTAGTCCCTTTTTGGTTATTTAACTACAGGTAATTACACTTCCACACTGTGCTAGCTGATGTTGGTTAACTGTATGCTTTAAATAGTTACGTTTAAAATACATTTCCCCAGCAATGTACAGTGAAATAATCTTGAACAATCCAATGAATTAATTTATTTTTTCATTTCAGAAAAATGAAACAATATGAACATTATTTTTGTTTAATTATATTGGAAATTGATACGAAAATACATGTATTAACCAACTAGAAATCTACTAAAATATTTAAAAAAATTTGGTATCTTAAATTCCTCAAATTAGTTTATTAGATTCTTTAGAGCATGGTTTTGCATTTTATTTGATCGAGAAAGACACATATGGGAATGCATACAATGACAATTCAATTTTTTGCCCTCGTTGACTAATTAACTTGTTAATTAGTTAAACAATGAAAGAAATAACAACCCCATTTTTCTTTATTTTAGTCAAAAGCATGCAGTATCCACAGGACAAAAACAGGCCAGTCTTGTTATTGAAGAATGGATGTCACTATATGAAGCTCTGACAAATGAAGGCATGAAAATTCTACTTGAAAAAGTATTCCCTCCTTTTTTAATGTGGATTATGCTGGTTGACTGTTATTATTAAGTTGTTTTAATTATTCTACGTCTATCTTTAGATATTATATTTAGGGGGTAAAGTCAATTGAATGCATCTCCCATTAGTACAAATTTAATTAAACAGAAGAATATCAACAATACCCACACTGAAGTACTGATCATGTGGCCAAGATCTAGTATCACATAGTACACTGGCTTAGAGGGCTCAAAATAAGGTGGTGAATGCTATTTGAATATAGTCCACTCTAGATTTTGCCCTTGAGCAAATGTAACAACTAGAAAGTTTAAAGGGGAGTTTTCTGATATCAAGACCAATAAATTGTAAATATTAAAATATTCTACATAATTAAAAATACTATGCCCTACCCCCACAATCACACATACAATAATAATTATGTCTTGCTTAGAACTATAAAAAAGATAATCTGTTCAAAGACAACTATCTGTCAAAGGAAAGCCTTCAAAGATATCAACATCTTGGTGTTTGGAACTACCCAAAAAAAGGCAATCCATACTATCAATATTTTTTTTCACTTACACATTTATGCTTTTACTCACAAAGTCCTTAGTTAGGCCCCATGCACACGACCGTAAAAACGCCCGTAATTGCGGGCCGTAATTACGGCACGTTTTTACGGGCCCATGGACTTCTATTGTCCACGGGTACCTCCCCGTATGCTTACGGGAAGGTGCCCGTGCCGTTGAAAAATATAGAACATGTCCTATTTTAGGCCGTAATTACGGCACGGGTAGGCCCATAGAAGTCTATGGGGCTCCCGTAATTACGGGTGACTACGTGTGTGCACCCATAATTACGGGAGCGTTGCTAGGCGATGTCAGTAAATAGTCACTGTCCATGGTGCTGAAAGAGTTAAACGATCAGCAGTAACTCTTTCAGCACTCTGGACAGTGACTACCGAGCACAATATAGATCAACCTGTAAAAAAAGAAAGACGTTCATACTTACCGAGAACTCCCTGCTTCTTCCTCCAGTCCGGCCTCCCGAGATGACGTTTCAACCCATGTGACCGCTGCAACCAATCACAGGCTGCAGCGGTCACATGGACTGCCGCGTCATCCAGGCAGGTCGGACTGGATGTCAAGAGAGGGACGCATCACCAAGACAATGGCCGGGTAAGTATGAAATTATTTTCCTTTTTTCGCGGAAAGGGCTGTCCCTTCTCTCCATCCTGCACTGATAGAGAGAAGGGCTGCCGATTAGTGCAGTGCAATTTTGCAGCGAAAATGTGCCCGTAAATACTGGTGCAATACGGGTCGAATACGTGTGACCAAGGTCCCGTATTTACACCAGTATTTACGGGAGGACAAAAATACGTTCGTGTGCATGAGGCCTAAGCCTGTACGATTTAATTAAATGATCTATCAAATCCGTATTCTTTTTACAATGAGAAATATATCCAACAATCATGTTAATGATACCCGTCTTTTCAGTATTTATTTCATTATTTAAAGCATAACTGCGGTTACAAATGACTTCATAAGTCAACAGTATAAGCAAAGATATGGAACTTTGTAATATCTCATTAGAGAAAATACCTCTTTCTCCACTTTTAGGCTCCTCTCCTCCCCCTGTTTTCTTAACTGTTTACTCACTCATAGAATCTTTGTTTAGTGAGGCAGAGAGGATACCCTTACTGTAGCTCCACTGAGAGATCAGGTTACAGATGCCAATTGAGGTCTATGGAGAGGGGAGGAGAGCAAGAGGAGAAAGCATCTACAGAGTGAGAGAGAGACACAAATGCTGCAGCAGCTTCCTTGTAACGCCAGTGCTGGATTTACAGCTACGCTGTTCCTTACTGCTGTCTAATGGATCCTCCTTCCCCTCCCCTCTTCATAGACTTCTATGGGCAGCTGTAACCTGATCTCTCCCTGCTCTAGGGATTTTATGAGTGAATTCAAAGTAAGCCAACATTTAAAGGGGTTGTACCAAGATTAAAAGTTATCTCCTAACCACAGGATAGGTGATAACATGCGGATCGGTGAAGTCCGACCGCTGGAACCTCCACCGTTCACCCGAACAGGGGTTCCCATTACACTGAATCAATGGAGTGGCAGGTCGCGCTTGCACACTTCCGTACCATTCACAGTCTATGGGACTGCTGGAGATAGCCTATTACAGCGCTCGGGGTGAGCAGCCCATTTTCTCTTGTAACACATTTGAAATATAATATATTATAATTATAGAATATAGATGCGCCAAGCAGCCCTACTGGTGGACCATCCTGGGGGACAGATGTCATTCAGGGTGTAAACATTTTGCATATTTTTTTGCCTCAAAATGTATAACCCTACTTATTTCAATAATGAACCTTGTCTACCATTTTAGCTTGGTCCCCTTGAAGGGATAATGCATTATTTGTATTGATTGTATATATATTATTTTAAAATATAAAGTGAAGTAGCATCATCACATGCCCCACCAGCACCAATGTTCCGTTCCATCAGGCACTAGGACTTAGGTATAACTGCAACCTCTCCCTCCTAAATATACACTGCTATGTTACATTTTCATATTCTCTCTGCTTACACATTTGGAAATGTATGCACATCAAATTTTATTTGCATTAAAATAAATGTATTGTTGTATAGTATTACAGATAATTTAATTATTGGTCCTAAAGGGGTTGTCCAGTCATAATAAATTGATGACCTATCCTCAGGATAGGCCATCAATATCTGATTGGTGGTGGTCCGACTCCCGGCACCCCCACCGATCAGCTTTTTTTCCTTTCCTACTCGTACTGTTAATCGCTGACACACTTGTAGCGGCGGTTCACAGTATTACAGCCTTTTCCCATTCAAGTGAATAGGAGAAGGCTGTAATACTGTGAACCACCGCTACAAGTGTGTCAGCGATTTATGGTACAAGAAGGTAAGGAATGAAAGGAAAGCAGCGCACGAGCCCTAGTGCCCCTTCAAAACAGCTTATCGGCAGGGGTTTCGGGAGCCATACCCCC